>NC_056522.1:114480131-114491494 GCF_019175285.1 Sceloporus undulatus | reverse complement strand
TTGCCACTGGCTGGAAAGGGTGATGGATTGTATTAAAGGACATCTGGAAGCCTTTTTAAACTAACAGGGATTTCCAGGTATCATTTTTCAGTACTTTCTTTCTCTGTACCCTTATAACTCTGTTGATACCCTCTGATCCTCAGCAGTCTTCACACAGACAGTCTGTGGTGGATCTGGGATGGCCCTGCAGTTCAAAATCAGCTCTATGATTGTATGACTCTGTGATTGTATGACTCTCTGTGTTGAATAACCCAGAGAGGCAGACACAAATGTCATGAAGGTGTACATAGAGACCTTGTATTTTCCAAGCAGCATCTTAAATTAGAGCACTTAGCATCATGACCTAAGAGCTATCCCATCAACCAGAGTTTGCTTATTCTGGTTCACAAGGGCGGGATAGAGACTTCCCAAAAAGGGTGGTCTGCCGCCGCCTCCATTTCTGCTGGTGGGAAGCCTCAGCCTCCAAACGGCGAGGCTTCCCGGCGGCGGAAAAAGAACCTGCAAAAAGCAGGTTCTTTTTGTATTGTGCTTGTGACGCCCGAGTGCACTAATGGCGCACTTGTGACATCGCAAGCGCTATGTGACATGCGGACGCTACGCATTCATTGCATCACAATGGTGGCTCCCGTATGTACAGGGTGCCGCCATTTTGATGCCCCCCTCACATGCTAGGGGTAAAACCGGTATGGACAGCCAACCCCTAGCACGTGATGGGGGTGGCAAAAAAGGCCCATTTAAATTGGGCCAAGATGAACTATTTAGGCACATGAAAACATGAGCTCCTTTGCCTGGAGATGTGTTTTCTTAGGCGTCTTCAAAATCTTGGGGTCTAAGGTGGACAATCTGCGTCCCTCAGCTCTCATGACCTCAGACTAATCTGGGCTGCCATGTGAGATACAGAACATGGCTCCTGCAATTTTAATCCTGAACAGACTGTGGATGAGGTACCATAAATCCCATCAAATTGGATGAAGGTACCTGTCTTCCACAACCTTCCAGTTCCCAACTCTCTGCTGTAGCTATCCCCTCCCAGTCCAGCCACTGCCTGCCCTGTGAAAAGTGGAGACAGGGTCATAGGGGAGCACCCAGTACAGTTTTTATCACCATGTCCTCTTCCCTACCACTTCCCCCCAGTCTTCACTGTGGAGGCAATAGCTCCTGACTCAACAGGTATGGCTTCATCCAGCTCAGCTGCCTTGCCTGGCTTAGGTATAAAACCAAGATTTCTGCACGGGGCCCATGATACAACACCCAGAAGGCAAACAGAGAGGCCACAGAGACCTCTGTCTCTCTTCTGGGTGTTTTATGGTGGGTCTCCAGCAGAAGTCCCTGCAGAAGGCTGCAGGAAGGAAGACTGCTGTTTCTGCTGCTGCCTTGGACCTCTGCTTCACTCAGTGTACTGGACTCTTTGCAGGACTGAGGCCGTGATTCATCCAGCTTGCACTGAGGATAGAGGGCTTTTCTATATTCTTAATTGTATTGTTCTGTTAATGTTTTGGGACACTCAGGATTGCAGTTCTGGGGGAAAAGTGGAATATAAATAAATATCATCATCATCATCATTTCTCCCTTCCCTGGAAATCCCTTGGATAGGAAGGATGAGAGAGAAATAAAGATAAATGGGAGATGCAGACAGACAGGGGAGTGACAAATAGAGCAAGAAGAGGTGCTGATTCTGGCTGTGCCCATGACTGGTCTCAATATTGAAATTAACTTCTGTGAGAATGCAACCCACACCAGAAAAATGTTTGCCCAGCCCTTGGTCTAGATTGACTGTAGCATAAACCTAGAAAACCTGTTCAATCATGTAAACCAGTTGTGGTTTTATATCAGCTAGAATCAACAGATTCAGCTAGAATCAACAGATTAATTGAAATATATACTAGGTTCAGGACTCAGGAACACAGTGTCAGGGTAGTGTCAGGGTAGATTTTCTGCTCATAAACAGGAAGGAGAAAACCAGTTCACTCCTATGATCTGTATGTCAGTCTGAAAATGGTGTCTATGGCTAACAACAAACATAGACACTCATGGGAAATTTAGTATAGTGTTACAAATGTCTGTCATCAATTACACTGGTCCTTACACCCATTTATCTAAGATAAAGAGTGTATTTACACTGTAGAAATAATGCAATTTGACACCACATTAACTGACAGGGCTCTGTCTTACAGAAACCTGTAATTTGTAGTTTTGTGAAACACCAACACTCTTTCAGTAAAGAAAGGCCCGGTACATATCTTCCATATTGTCCGGAGCGGCAGCGGCATTTTTTCCTCCACACGGAAGCCGCAGCCGCCAAACCACATGGCTTCCCTGCAGAGGAAAAAGAACCCACAAAATGTGGGTTCTTTTAAAGTTGTAGGGGCGGCGTAACAAGTGTGCCACTGGTGCTATGGTTGCATAAGTGCCGCATGGCACTTACGTAACAATGACAGTGCTCATGTACAGTATACAGGGTGCCGCCATTGTTACAGCACCACACCATACTAGGGTTAGGAACTGTGTGATTGCTGATGGCCCCTTAACCCTAGTATGGTGCCAGCACGGCGCTTTAGTGCCGTGTGTACCGTGCCAAAGCTAAAGACCTAGCAAACATAGTGTTCCACCTCACAACTTGACTAGATGGTTGTTGTTGTTGTTGTTGTTGTTGTTGTTGTTATTATTTATATAGCACTGCCATATTATGTGTCTGTGTTTTGACGTACTTTTAAGATATGTTTTAATGCTATTATTTTGATTTACTTAGTTTGTACGCCCTAGGCAGGTTTTTAACTAATTCTATTTGTATATTCAGCATGTACAGCACTGTGCAAACTTACAGCACTTTAGATATATATGAATAAATAAATAAATAAATAAATAATCTCAGGATTCCATAAAATGGAGCTATAGCACTTACAGTGATGTCAAACTGTATTATTTCTACAGTGTAGATGCATTCCCGTTAATACCAAATGATCAGTCCATTACTCTTTACGGATGGGAGAAGAACAGGATAAGCATGTGGGGATGTGATAATCTCTCCCCCCCCCCCCCCCCCCGATTATGAGACTACCACAGGTTAAGGGCGGCATAAGGATGCTTTGCTCTTCTGTCTGATAATCTCAATTGAGCTGAGAATCAGTTGAAGGCAACGCTTCTATCTCCAGGGATCTGCTACTGCCTCTTGTTTACAAATACATAATGTGTCTCTGCATTATTTTACCATAACAAGATCAGTTTACACTGTTCTTTCAAATGAAGGAAACTTACTGTAACTGTATACCATCACCACTAGAATTCCTTTCTGCTAAAATGCACCAATCTGCATTTTAGCCACTACAGGAAGTCTCTAAAGCAGGAGCAAATGGACTGGAACATTACTATTTGGAGTTTTTGCCTCCAACAATGGTAAAACATTTTTTTTAAAAAAAATTGGGACTACATTTGGCATGTTTTACCAAAACAATGCCTAAAAGTTTCCTAATGCAAAAGTATGGAGGCTTCTCTTGAGACATTCTGTGTTTTCTGCCTAACAAAAGGGGCTGTGACCTCACAAAGAATGGAGCCATCTAGGATCTCCCAAGAAGTACCTTTTTACATTGCTAATAGCATACAGAATTTATCACCTGGACTTTGGAATGCTTTGTGCCCATTGCCACAGGCTTGGAAGGGGCAACTTGCATAGATATCCTCCACAGAACAACACAATAACAGAACCTTGAGAAAATGCAAGCCTGTGACTAATATCAGATGTTTTTTTCCCTCCTGTACGATTTCTAAATACCCAACAAAGAAGCCAGTGGAGCTTTGAAAGCTTGCATGATGTATTTTTTGCATTTTGATTGGCCATGTAAATAATAATAATAATAATAATAATAATAATAATAATAGTTTTTATTTCTATATTCCCGCCTCTCCCGGTGGATCGAAGCGGGATCACAAGTTAAAATTACAATTACAATATATCAGTAAAACCACAGCTAGAAGAATAAAAACATAAACATGTAAAACATAAGGAGCTAAAACCATAACCATATAAAGGCATCACTGTTTTGTGGATGTTGGATGTTTTTGTGGTTTAGAAAGTGGAATATATTCATTCATATCCATCCCAAACATGGTTCAGGTTTTCAGAAAAACATGAAAATGTGGGTTAAATGTTTCTAATTCGGGGCTGGTTAACTAGGGTAACAATTCAATTAGGAAATGAGTAATTTCTTCTGGTTCTCAGCATAGATTTTAATCCCCAGGACTTCTTTCCCACCAGGCATTTTGGCTGCAAATCAAGTTGTAGGAAAATGTTTTTGTTTTGTTTTTTAACTTCACTTCTGGTAGTCTTGACAGCAGTAGAGGCTTTGTCAGTCTGCTTTCTGGCACTTGGTCTCATGCAAACCAATGGTAAATAAATCTGAGATTGTAAGAAGAAACGAGAGAGGGCGGGATGGTTTAAATGAGAGAAGGAAGAAGAGAGGGATTGTATGTAGCAGCAAATTTCCTAGATTTTAGAAGTTTACTGGATCTCTACCTGCATAAAATAAGTTTCATTTAATTTTGCCCTCATTGAAGCTTTGAGGATAAAATCATACTGGGTGTCAAAGACAGGAATGTTTCTCTAAGTACTATTAAAGGAATTTACTCAGTAGGAGTTCTTCTAAAATTGCTCACCTGCTTTCCAGTCCATTAAACGCAACTGTGTTTATAAGAGGTTGGAGGCTATCTCCTCCCTCCCTACTGTGTGTTCTTTATGGAGAAACATTAAACAAAACTGTGTACAGATCTAGTATGTATAAAATGTAAACTGGTATGCCATCTTTTTTATTATCTACAGACTGCCAGACATGAAAATATTTACTACTGGAGATAAATTTCCTAATTGGTTACATTCCTTAAGGATTGTCAACAGTCATTTCTTTATACTCTCAAAATATACAAATGGGTCACCCCAGTAGGCTTTGCCCGATTATTATTCTGTTCACTGAAGCACCACTAGAAATACAATCTTGATATTATTTTTCATAAGGTAGTGGTATTTAGGAACAGTAGCACATGCACACAATCTGATTTTATTTTTATGACTCTCCAAGTTTCAGCGCACAAGACTCCTGCAGTAATCTAACAAGGATCCATTACTATAGCTCTTGGCTCTCCCTCCCTTCCATCCCCTCTCTCATACCTTGAATAAAGCTTTTTATTGATGGGCACAACACATTTTCAGTGATGTCTTCATGGTTTGCAGAGCATAAGTAAACATATCAGAAAAAAATAGTTTCACGAGGGTCTTTTCCTGGGCATGTCAGTGGAAGAATGATATCTTGGACTTATCTTCATTGATAAGCTTTATTTGATTTTTTTTCACTAGAGGAAGCAGTTGAAAGAATGATCTGCATCTAAATGGAACTATACAGCCTCACATTAAAAGTCTGGGCCATTTGAATAGAATGGCAGGATGCCAGGAGCTACACAATGATTATGGAATAAATGGGATTGAACTTTTAGTAGAAGGTTTGCTCTCTTGTTTCTTGTCTTAGGCTCCATTTTTAATGATAAGAAATCATATACAGTATGATTTCAGTAAGCCCATTTGTTAGTTAGAATATTTAGCTAATTACTCTAGTTAGCTAGAGTAGACCCATTGAATCCATAAGAAGTAGTTCATATATAAGGAAAAACAAAAGTTGATTTAATGAAGGGATTAATCAGTAAAATCATGGAGAACAGGGTTGATAATAGAGATAAGATGGAGACGGAAATGGAACACATGGTGTCCCACGATAACTACAGTGGTACCCTGGGATACGAATGCGCCGCCTTACGAAATTTCCGGGTTACGAAAAAAATCCATTAAAAAAAAACTGTTCCGGGTTACGAAGGTTATTTCGGGTTACGAAAAAATTTTTGGTGCTTTTCAGTGCTTTTTCGCACGAAATCACGGCTTTCGCTATTAGCGCCTATGGGGCTTCGGCTTGCGAATGCTTTTCGGGTTACGAATGGCGCCGCGGAACAAATTAATTTCGTAACCCGGGGTACCACTGTATTTCCAATGGAATAGAAATGAGATGGCTATAACAAGATCTCAGGGCACAAGTGTCAGGAGGGGGACGGTTTGTATGGATGAGGAGAAAGACAAGTTAAATTTAAAATGAAACTGAAGGGATAGTGTATGGTTGAAACTGGCTTAAGAAATCTGGTCATATGACACTGAAATTTGGCTAATGATATGGGTTTTAAAAAAAAAAATAATTCTATGAAGTGAAATTTGATACATATATGGAAGATGGATAGGATATAATAATATATTATTATATGTAACAGATTTATAGTTTTAATTAGAAGGATTAGTACTATATAATTATATTATTAGTAAAGAAGGAAAAAATAACTTTGATATTATGATGTAGGGATTTAAATGTTTGATATAATTATAGAAAGCTAATGGGTGATATTTTAGTGTTAGATATGTAACCTTGGGGAAGAAAGAGAATATCATTTTGGTTTTTAAGACTATCGAGAATGGAGTATAGAAAGAAAGGAACTGTTAGGTTTTTATTAAGAGAATCTTGAAATAATAGTATTGTTATATAACCATAGAAAGAAATAATTGAAGTAATCTTTTTCTTTGTTCTTTATTCTTTACACCCTGTACTTTTATATCTTTTATCTTCTTTGTTGTTCTGTGTTTCCTTTTCCTGTATTTATTATTAATGTATTGTTATAACTTGCAATAAAAATAGTTTTAAAAAATAATCACTAGGATTTAACTTAATATTAGCTTACCAAGTTACCACTGATTTAAAGGATCCTCTCTAATTGGGATTGATAGCTGAACTTAACCTTTTAATTTCATCTTCTGTCTAATCAGTTCAGGATCAAGTGTGTGATATCTTTAGATTTCAGATGTGAATTACCACATGAGTTTTCTCAGGAATTCACTGAGTGAATTTGGATACCAGGCACCCTTGAGCATTCAGAGGAACATATCAAATTTACCAAAACAAAAACAGGTTTGAATCCACGCTAGACCTCCATTCGTGCTGGTGATATTTCCTCCAATTTTCCTTTCATCTGGATACAGAAGTGCTATCTCCCATGCTGTGCTGGGAGAAGGTATGTCATTTGGAGGAGATTACATGGATGAGAGAAAATTATGGAAATTTTTCAATCTACCCTTTTTGTTCGGCTCCCAAACTGTGATCCTCCATTTGTTGTGGATCCCAGAAGCCAATTTGCCCAGCAGTTGGGAATTATGGGAACTGAAGTCCAAAACATATGGAGGACCAAAGGTTGCAAGCCACTGGTGTAGAAGAAAACCTCCACTAGACCCCTGTAGCTTCCATTAATGGATGAACACTTCTATTCATGAAAGGGCCAATCTGAAATCATGAATTTTGTCAAGGTAATTATAGTGGGAAGAATTACAGATTCTTTAAATAAGAGTGTGACAAAAGTAAACTAGAAAACATACTAAGTGTGATTTATCGTCCTGATTTGTAACATAAATAATTCAAGGGAATGTCCATTACTTGCTATAAAATTCAGGAGGCATTTGAAATAAGATTATCATCTTAAATATCTGATTAGTTTCTTTCATTATAAGGAAGGGTCTCCTTGGTAATGGTATTTTTATGTCCAGAAGGAGAGGCTCGTGTTTCATACTTCTACTTTGGAATATTAATTTCCTCACTAGTTTGCAGGAAGGAATCCCACTTATCTGATTGAAATGTAAGATGAATTACTGAAAATATGAGCTGTTGATGCTTTTGGGACAGAAAGATGCCTTATGAAATAATGATACCTACAATTACTAGAATATGTATATATACTAAAATATGCAGTACAAGAAAGAGATGAAAAAATAGAGTATGTTCTGAAAAACTGGGCAAAAAGTCAGCTTATCTTAGAAATGTAAAACATTGGTAGGAGGAAGACAATAATCATGAATGCGATTAAAATCATTTAATGTCACTGCTCTGGTATAATCAAAATTAATGATTAGAGAATGAAAATAACTACCTACGTCTCTGAAGAATTATAGGGCAAGGTGATGATGAAATAACATTTTGAAAGGAATGAAATCAAAGTGGATGGGTATGCAGAGTTTCTTGGATTGGATTGGTATTTGCACATAGAAATTGAATGAGGCAATAGGCAAGCATTTTGCCTAAAGGACGCATCAGAGGGAAACAGTCCTGCAGTGGGGAACAGCTTGAGGATGCTTGGCTTGGCTTGAATATGGGAAAAGACCTTTTCAATTATTCAGAAAATAGTCTGGAAGTTACAAAAGGCAGCTCTCTTGCTGAACCTAAACAGAATTGGGCTCAGGGAACATAGCAGATGAAGGAATTTCTTGGAATCCCTACCGCGATACCTTGAGTTCAATGAAAGAAGAATAACAGGATATAAATGTAATCAATCCATTTCATGTTTAACCTCTATTTGTTTTCTGCTATAGGACCAAAACGTCTAGAGCTATCTCTGCCTGCAGTTCTTTGCTTTCACATATTCCGTGACATACAAAATGCAATAGCCTTCCTTATTGAAGTACCACAGTTACTTGTGTGTTGTGTGCCTTCAAGTCATTCCGGACTTGCGGTGATTCTAAGGTGAACCTATCATGGGGTTTTCTTGGTAATATTTGTTCAGGTGAGGTTGCCTTCCCTTGAGACTATGGCATTTATCAGATGGGATCTTTGCAGCTCAGATTTGGGGCATCTGCGGATTGGGCCATTCGCATTCACGTGATAACGAGAATGTATTTTCATACTTGGTAGCTTTAAATGTGAGCCCCTTCCACGGGACTTCCGAAATTAATCCTTACTGGCGCGTTTTGGCGAGTACGCTATACAAGTGGATTGACGCGATTTGCATTGGGGCTCTGTTCAATCTCACTGCGAATTGGTCTGGTGTGGAATCCCAATTTGCTTGTGTTCCTGAACACCATTGCAAGACCCCTGGGTTGCAAATCTCCCATGATGCCCAGCTGCAATTTGCCCCATTTTCTTCCAGTGGCTGTTTTCGCTTTCAGGGCAACCAGGGCTGGGGAGCGATCATCGCTCCATTGGAGCTCTCTCTCTGCTTCCCTCCTCTTCCCCGCTGCAACTGCGGCAGGGCAGCCTGGCCAGCAGCACTTTCTCCCTCCCTCCCTCCCTCCCTCTCTCTCCCTCACACACATACATATATTTCCATGGCAGCCGAATGCAAAGGGATCCTCTGTGTCAGAGCCCCCATCCATTTCATGCATATCTACATCCATCCTCCTGTCAATCTCTTCATCTATCTCACATATGCACACACACACACACACATATATATACATACACACACACTCATATATATATATAATATATATATACACACACATATGTATATACACACACACACACACACACACACACACACACATACACCAGAGCTCTCTGGCAGAGAAGGCTCAATGTCTCTGGACACTACAGTTCCCAGAATTCCATAGCACTGAGCCAGGACAGTTAAACTGGAGTTAAACTGGATTATCTCCCCAGTGTGGATGCAACCTAAGAGAAGGCAACTGAATGACAGGAGGATAGATGTAGATATATATAGATATAGCTCTTCAGGGCTTTTGGACTTCAGCTCCCAGAATCCCAGGCTATTGGCCAACATGGCTGAGGCTTCTGGGAGCTGAAGTCCAGGATCCTTTAAAGGGCATAGTTTGAGGACCACTGGGATGAAATGGATCGGGGCTCTGACACGGAGGACCCCTTGAATTTGGCTACCAGGGAAGGGAAACTAGAAGGGAGGAAGAAAAAAGGGCAGCTGTCATTCACGTGAGGCTAGCATTCGCATGAAAGTGGAGTCAGGCTCCCTTCTTAGCCCCGGAAGTGCAAATGTTCAGGATGCCTTCAGGGCCCCACTGAGCATATGCAAAGGTCCCAATTCGAATAGTTGAATCTCCCACGGTCTGCACCGGTGTGGAAGTACAATTTGCACTCACTCCTCTTTGACTGAATCCGCATCACGTGACTTCCTTCGATTCGATTCCCCCTCAGTTCGGAAGAGCAATGGAAGGGCAACCAGGTATGAAAAAACAATCTCGTTATCACGTGAATGCGAATCGCCCGATCCGCAGATGCCCCAGATCTGAGCTGCAAAGACCCCGTCTGATAAACGCCTGTGTCTTGCCCAAGAGTGTGACTTGCCCAAGGCCACCCATTTGGCTTCATGGCCAAGCTGGGAATTGAACTCTGGTTTCCAGAGTTGTAATCCAACACTCAAACCATTACATCATGCTGGCTCTCTACCAATAGAATGTATATTCATGCTGTTTTCAGTTAATTTCATGGCTGGCCTCATAGCTAGCAGCTCTGATGGTCCCTTTGAGGCATGGACTTTTAGGACTTATTCAGAGTAAAGTAGCCTAGTATGGCTGGATTTTGATGAAGCCCTCAGGCTAAGAACTGACTTTTGACAGCTCAAAATGAAAAGGTGTCTGAACTCTTGTTGCAGTTTCTAATATGGGGCCATTCAAGGCCAATAGTGGCTAATATCTAGCTAAGTCAGCATCATTAAACAAACATATCCTGTCCAGTCACCCCTTTACAGTATACATTTATGTTACTATGTTCCACCTTTAACTGCCATGGCAACATCCTGTGGAATCCTAGGATTTGTAGTTTCGTAAAGGTCCAGAGCTCTCTGGTTAAGAATTATAAATCTCTCCTGCTAAACTGCAGATCCCACTATTACAGAGGTTGGAATCTTAGCAATTGAAGTGGAATTATAGCACTCAAATGATGTAGTGTGATAGGGCCCTGCATTTTGTATTCTCCCTCTTTCAGACAGTGGCAAGAATCCTGTTGTTGAAACAAGTTAACTTGGAGGGGGGGACTCAGATTACTTGTAGATGTTGAGAAAGGGGGTATCTATTACCTACCTGTGAGATATCTTTGCCCCAGATGGGCAACAGAAACTCTGCCTCTCTCCCAACCACCGTTTATTTATTTATTTATTGGCTCTAATCCTCTTCTTTCTCTCAGGATGAGTTCCAAGACAGTTTACGAAAGTTTAAACAAGATTCAATTAATATCTCATTACACAAAAGGTAAAAAAGAATTTAACAATAGACAGGATAGCAATAGCAAGTACATTTCTATATCACTTATCAGTGCACTTTCCTAAGCTGTTTACAATATGTAAGCCAATTGCTCCCATCAAGCTGGGTACTCATTTTAGTGACCTTGGAAGGATGCCAGGCTGTGTCAATCTGGAGCCTCTGGCTAGTATTGAACTCACAATGTTGTGGTTTGTGACTGAGTGGCTGCAGTACAGATATTTAAATCCACCCACAAAACATATCCACCCACAAAACAAAGGCCTGTTACAGACTGCCAAAATAAAGCTGCTTC
>NC_056522.1:114474072-114480031 GCF_019175285.1 Sceloporus undulatus | reverse complement strand
AGGTCTTTAAACAGAGGCTGGATGGCCATCTGTCAGGGATGCTTTGATTTGGATTTCCTGCATGGCAGGGGGTTGGACTGGATGGCCCTAGTGGTCTCTTCCAACTCTATGATTCTATGATTCTATAGGAACAATAACCTCTTTGTTGACCATTCAGGCTTTTTAGAAAAGGAAAAATGCAGTAATGAAATATCTGGCAATTGTTAAGAGTTGCCTGTTGGATCAAATCAAATCTTTTTATTGCCATGCTGAGCACAGCCATTACCAGTTCAGAAGGAAGATATTTCCAGTTCTGAAAACATCAAGGCAAAATGAAAGCTAGAATCCAGTTAGTGAATTGTGGTGGCTTAAGTCACATTTTTGCCATTGTAACTCACATTTTGGTCATTTGCAGAGGCTGGAATTCTATTCTGACCATGCACTGACCCAAATTCCCCAACACTCACCTTGTAAGCAGTGTGACAACTCAATATGGCCAGTTTTGTTATTGAAAAGTGAGGAAATCAGTGGGGAGGTTGACAGGCATCCACAGGTGCCTCTGGAGGTCCTTGGGAGGTCCCTGCAGGTGATATCCTTGCAGTACGATCAACTAGAGGAAAATAGGAGGACACTTTTCTGCTGATATCCCACTTCAAAAACATGTAAATGGTATAATAACAACAACAATAGGGGGTGCCTGCACTGCTTATACTGTGGCTTGGGGGAGGAGGAAAACATAGCTATAGGATTCTGGCCAAAGCTTAGAAATCCTGGAAAAATTGCAGACATTGTGCCTTTCCTCCCCTGACTCCAAAGTGGAAGTTGTCCTGCATTTATCCTTTAAAAATATGATGAATGGGAGAGCTAATCACAAAAGCCCATACTTCTTTTCAGCATCATATGAAAGCCCTGAAAGATGAGATTTATTACTGTAATTTGGTTGAATATTTAAAGCATAAAGCATCTCAAATACCTAGAGACAATTATTACTATTATTATTCTATTTATTCATATCCCACCTTCCTCCCAGTATAGGGACTCAAGGCGGCAAACAAAATTTAAAAATAGTCTAAAAGTTAAAACAGTAAGAAGCATTAAAAATACAAAGTTTAAAAAAACAGCAAAACAATTTCAAAAGATTAAAAACATTATATTATTAAAATTTTAAACTCTTTATATAACCATGTACAGCACCCATGTCAGTGTGCAAAAGCCTGGTAGCATAAAAATGTTTTTTTCTGCTGCTGAAAAGAAAGCAGGGATGGAGCCAGCTTGGCCTCTCTAGGGAGGGAGTTCCAGAGCTTGGGAGCAGCCACTGAGAGGCCCTCTCTCTTTTTCCCACCAAACGAGCCTGGGATGGTGGTGGACAGAGAGGAGGGCCTCTCTGGATGATCTCAGTGTTCTAGTGGGTTCATAGAAGGAAATATGGGTGCGTTACAGACCGCCCTAAAGTGGGCGGTCTGTTGCCGCCGCCATTAGCTGCAGCGGGAAGCCCCAGCGGCCAGACCATGAGCCTTCCGGCCACAGCGAAAAAGGAATGCTGAAATGGCGCTCCTTTTTGGCCCCCGGAAGTGGCACCGCAAAGCGCGCACTCGCGGCGTCACTTCTGGTGCACCACATCTGGACGCTGTGCATCCAAGACATAAAAATGGCAGCGCCCATGTGGATGGGCGCTGCCATTTAGGACGCGCTCCGCGCATGTTGGGAACAGGGCCGGTTAGGAAGAGGCAACCCTTCCTAACCCTAGGACGGCCCTTCCTAACCCTAGGACGCGTGGAGTGCGTCCTAAATGGTGGTCTGTAACCCGCCTCGGTCATTCAAATGGCCTGGACCCAAGCCATATAGGGCTTTATAAGTCAGAACCACCACTTTGAATTGTGCCCAGAAACAGACTGGCAGCCAATGGAGCTGTTGCAACAACAAGGGAGTTGTGTGCTCCCTGTAGCCAACTCCAGTTAACAACCTGGCTGCAGCTCTATGGGTCAATTGAAGCTTCTGAGCACTTTTCAAAGGCAATCCCATGTAGAGTGCCTTTTAGATTTTACAGTAATCCAAACAGGATGTAACCAAGGCATGTACCATCATGGCCAGAGCCAACTTTTCTAGGAACAGGCACTGCTGGCACACTAATTTTAACTCTACAAACCCATTACATGTTACCCATGATACCTGGACCTCTAAGCTCAGCACTGAATCCAGAAGCGCCCCCAAACCATGAACCTGTGTTTTGAGGGGGAGTGTAACCCCATCTAACACAGCCTGAATCCCTATTCCCGGATCTATCTTTCAACTGATCAGGAGCACCTCTGTTTAATCTGGATTAAGCTTCAATTTGTTTGCCCTCATCCAGTCCATTACAGCTGGCAGACAATGGTTTAGGACAGGAACAGCTTCTTTGGAATTAGGTGGAAAGGAGTGATAGAGCTAGGTATCATCAGCATATTGATCACACCTTACTCCAAAACGCCAACAACTTCTGCCAGCAGTTCATGCATATGTTAAATAACACAGGGTACAACACTAAGCCCTGAGTAACTCTACAGGCCAATGCGCAAAGAGCTGAACATGAATCCCCCAGCACCACCTTCTGATAACTCCCTTCCAGGGAAGAACAAAGACACTGAAGAACAGTGTCTCCAAGCCCCATCCCAGAGAGGTGACTCAGAAGGATACCATGGCTGATGGTATCGGAAGCCCCTGAGAAGTCCAGCAAAACCAACAGGGACACTCCCCCATCTGGTTCTCTGCGTAGGTCATCCACCAAGCCAACCAACCATTTCTGTTTCATAACTAGGCCTAAAAACCAAACTGACTGGCCTATAATTGTCTAGTACAGTAAGGCCAGGGAAGTTTTTTTTCAAAAGAGGTCTTACCACGGCCTCGTTCAGGCATATTGGGACCCTGCCTTGCTGTAAAGATGCATCAATCATTTCCCTTACCCACTTCGCCAATCCTTCTCTGGCCTGTTTAATAAGCCAGGAAGGGCAAGGGTCTAGTATGCATATAGTGGCTCTCACCTCTCCAAAGATCCTGTCGACATCCTTGGGCTGCACAAATTAAAAAGTATCCATCAACACTGGACAAGCAGGAGCCATGATTACATCCAAAGAAACTGTATCAACTCTGGCATCTCAGTCAGAGCAAATTGAAGTTATTTTATCTGCAAAATGTAAATTCTTCACAGAGAGCTGTTGAGTGGCTTACATTCTCCATTGGCCCAGATTGCAACAAATCCCTGACCACTCGAAACAACTCAGCTGAATGGTTCTGTGCAGCTGCAATAGTTTTAGCCAGAAAGGCCTTTTTTGCTGCCTTTATTCCCCCACCATATTCTTTCAGATAAAATTTAGCCTGATTCCGGTTGGATTCACTCTGAGTTTTCTGCCACTGTCACTCTAGTCTCTGTCTTATTCGTTTCATTGTTGCCAGCTCCTTAGAAAACTAGGGAGCTGGTTTAGCTCTACCCCATAAGATGGTATGTTTAGGGGCAATTGTGTCAACTACCCTGGTCATTTCCCCATTCAAGAGATCAATGTATGTCCACAGCCAACTTCTTAATTCTTAAGCCACCATTGTTTGCATGTCCTTATTTCTTCAGTGGTGTACAGAACAGGCTTTCTACTTTACAGAAATGCTAGAGTGAATTAGACTTTTTGCTTGAACAAACTCTGAGAAAGGGTAAGTATGCCTGTGTAATGGGAATGAATGTTGGTTTGCAACTGGACTGGAAAGTTAGTCTCTTCATGAGCATTTTCAAGCTAATCGGACTCTCCAACCACATTGACTTATTTAGAGTTAAAAAAGACTGGTGAAGAGAAGGACAAAGACTTCTTTTCTTTCAAGAAATTGAGAAATAAAATTGTAGCCATATGAGAAATAGTTGAAAAATCATTTTGGGATTCAGCTGGATACTGTGATCAAAATTTGCAGCTGAATCCCTTCCGGTTCTAGTAATTGACTGCACTTCAGTTTGTAATGTTCCTCCATAGTTTCCTCCTAAGAGATTAATAATCTATTAAAACCACATCCTGGTTTCCTGTACAAAGTACTCCTGGGACCTAAATTCCCCGCCATCCTTTGTTGTAAAAGGTAATGCTGAAGTGAAATTTCACAGACTTATTGACTGGAACCATGATTAGTCCAGCCATCTATGACACAAATGGCACATGGTAGGGTTGCTTTGTTCACTTATCTTTCCTTTCCTGGACATTCAAAAAAAGAGGATATACAAAAAAATACCCCTGCTGCATTGCTCTGGAGCTGTTCAGCTGTCCATTCAATAAACCATTTGAAAAGAAAAATTGTTTCTGGCAACAGAGAAAGTAAAACGATGACTGACATCCTGTTGAGCAGTTATAAATGCATATGGAAGGGTTACATATTCGTAACTGTTCAGTATTCACTATTGCTATGATTGCAAATACGCCCTCCCAGACCTACCTTAACAGCCAGCAGCTTCACTGAGCAATATAGCCCTCTTCTTCTGGCTACTGGGGTGCTGCAGGATGATATTTCCAGCTCCCATTCACCAGTGAGTTGCGGTAGGATGAGGAATTGTGACATGTCCTGCTTCTGATTATTACACCACAGCTTGCTAGTCTCTGAAAGTTATCAGTTCTGGCTCTACAGGAATGCTTGCTCCCCTGCACAGAAATCCACTAAATGGGGAGGAAGAGAAAGGATGGGAGGAAGAAGAGAGAGCAGGAATTGATTTGCCATCATTTGGTTTGGGCCTTATCTGAAGGCCCTGCAGACTGACATCCACTTTTTCAAGTGATGCAGGGATTCTGTAATCAAGATGAATATGGCATGTGCTGACTTTTGATCCCAGGTCCAATCCCTACTTTCAGAATGTAAAAGGATCCTGCTTTTGGATGAACTGGCTGCAAGCAAACTTTACCATTTTCACATTTAAGAGTTGTTGGGTGTGAAATAATTCTTGTACTTTTGCTGTCCCTCAAAATAAGGCAAAAATTCTCTCATCATTGCAGCACTATGCTGGGGAAAAGATGCACCTGCCACTTTGTTTTAGTTTTTACAAATAGGATATTTATTCAGTCCATATTTGTGCCTTTCCTCCCCCAAAAATGGAACTCAGAAACACTTTCAGTTGATTGCCAGCCCTTCTCACAAAGGTCTATATAACCACTTCCAAGGTGGTGTCCGCTAGATGTTTTGGACAACTATGAATCCTGAGTGATTGGCCATGCTAGCTAAGGCTCATAGGAATTGTAGCTAAAGCCTGAACTCTCAGTAGAGACATGATGAGTAAACTGAGGTTGTCATACTTTGGACATATAGTGAGATGACACGACTGACTGCAAAAGATTATAATGCTTAGTAGAATAGAAGGCAGTAGGAATATAGAAAGACTGCACTATGGCTGAATTGATTCAATTGAGGAAGCCACTGCCCTGAATTTGCCTAGCAGAGCTATTGATGAAGGGGCCTCTTGGTGGTCTCTTCATTCTTAATCTCCCATAGGCCCAAGCTGACATGATGGCAATACAGGTATACTTCAAGAAACAAGTAAATATGTTCTATGCATGACTATCTTTAGCAGAAAATTTGTACCAGAGGCAGAAACAGCACAAAAAAAAAATAGGAATTAGATTCCTGCACTGCAAAAAAGTAAGCAGTTCAGCAGACTTTTTATCTAAAATATATGTAGTTGTGATGTGAAATGAAAACAACCAGGGGCCAGATAATCCTTGCATAACTAACAAAACATTGTGAACTTCTACAAACCACTTAAAGACCCCTTCCAAATTCCGCCAGTGCGATCAACAACCATGTACTTTGATGTGATTTCTGCCTTTGGGTGCTAAACATCGTATCGAATGGTTTTTGAACATGCCTTGGGTCGTGGTGATACAGCCTTATATGCAGTTTTCTTTTCTCTTTTTCTGCACATACATGTTCAGTAAGGGATTCCTGGAGGCAGCTGCTGTTTACCTGCCTGTTGTAACGGGGCACACAC
>NC_056522.1:114450744-114474047 GCF_019175285.1 Sceloporus undulatus | reverse complement strand
AGGACTCATTTATTTTTCTTTTTAGCACCTCCCTTTCCATAGAATTCTTATCCACCTTCACATTTCGAATGAGTTGATTTTCTTCCTATCAACTTTCTTCACTGTCTAGCTTTCACACTAGACAAACTAATGGATGCTATTTTTTTTTATTTGTAGCCAGTGTACAAAACCCAGCTTTGATATATTTTGTGTAAGATTTGTTCTCATCCACACCTTTGAGATACTTATTGACACACTACTAATAATAGAGTGCAAAACATGTTCTCTATCTGGTAGTCTTGTTCTGAGTTGTGAATTGCTTCTAGCTGTACCTTTCCCCTGGATCAATGTATGCTCCTGCTTTATAGGAAATTAGCTCCAAATGCATGGCAGAAGAAGGACTGGTTTCTTGGCATTTTCAATATCTTATGAAAATACTTAAAAGGAGACAAATAACTTCATTATTCTACCTCTTTTTCTCAGTGAGGGAAGAAAAAATATATGTCTATCCTTCAGAAGAGAATAAATGGATTGATTTAGCAATGTTTCCCAGTAATTTTGAGCATAGACCCAAATTATTTTGATAGATGCATAAATAACCTTCAGCAAAATTGAATCTGCTGCCCTCAATCTGATTTAATTTACATCTGTTGTACCTACCATGCATTTTAGGCCCAAAGACTGATTCCATCTGATTCAATAGTAACATTCATTACCAATTATATTCACTGTATCCTTCTGGAAATGACAGTGTCATATCTGTTAACAGATTGCAAAATCTGGTGGTGGAAGAATATAAAATATTAAAATTAAACAGTCTCCTAAATTACATTTCCCACGGTACCCAAGTATATGCTATGGGGATAAACCAAAATTAAATCTTTCTGGTCTCAGGGTAACTTTGCACTGTCCAAATGTAACACCATGCTATAGGTCCCAGGCTTTCCCAGGATGGCCAGCAAAAATGAATGGTGCATTCACTGTCATGGGGTGGAAAACATACTCTGGATTTCACCACAATCCCTCCTGCAGTTGCTCTGAGTTGAATGAGAGCTCTGTTGGTGCAAACCCTATTTTAGCACCAGTAGAACTCCTATTCAAGTTGGAGCAATTATAGGAGGAGAAGAGCTAAATTTATTAGCCCTGTGACAGCAGATGCCTTAGTTGTCCTGATGGAGATTTGGCAACTGAAGTGTTATTATTTTATTCATTCATTTATTTACTTATGTTTTTAGCCTACAATTTCCACTGCCCCTTCCCGGATTCCTCCCCTCTCACTTACTGCCCCTTACTCCTGGAACTTTCTTCCCCGACAAACATGGGTCATCAATTCTTTGACCACTTTTAAATCTGAGTTGAAACTATCCTTTCTACCAATCTGTACAGCCCCTAAGATTTCAGCTTCTCTTAATCAGCCTTATCATTGGAATTGATTAGAACCATGAACTAAAAATGCTTGGGGGGAAAAACCAATTGTCAGAATGGAGGATAATCCTGTTCCTTCACAGAGTTGTAAGGGGGAAAAAAGAATATCTTCTGCATTTCCTAATATACAGAAAACCAGTACAATTGAATCAACAGCATGTAAGGGGGAACTGTTTCTCTTGCATCTAATGTTAAAGTAATTTACTTGCAGTTCTGACAATTGTAGCAATCAAATTTGAAGTGAAAATTGGATATAATTGTTCTGGTTAGTAAGTTGGTCTGTCTTGTCCATTATCATATAACAGAAATATATTTTTTTTCCATAGAATATGCCATTTCAAAAAGCAGTACTTAGTATTCAATGGAATAATGGTTGTTTCTGATTTTGCAGATCATTTTAAAAATAATTTTCCCCACAGAAGTGCATTCATCCTTTGTGATAGCTGTGAAAGATAATGCCTATTAAATTTTAGTGATTCAGAAGACCTTTTCATTATAAAATGCGCTATCATATTTATCATTTCAATAAAGGCAACATTTATTTTAACACAATTCAGAAATCTGTGACCAGAATTTCCTTCTTTTCCCTGTTTCCTCTTAATTCTCAGCATATTTGACTGCTACCAGTTCCACAACTTGTAGACACATGAGTCACCAATGCACTAGGCCACAGTATATGGCCTGTACGGTTTTCCTCTTGATGGCCTACAGGATACTAACCACAGCCCACCGCAGCAGGCACCCAGCCCTTATCCCTTTTGCAAGGGGAACAGGTGTTCCTGGCTGGGTACCTGGGGCCTGGTCCTGGCAGGAAGTAGTCTGAGGCCAGCAGTCCACCAGGTGAGATGGAATGTATGCAGGTAGCAAGCAGCACATCCACATAGCAGCAGGAGGTACTACACATCTCTTTCCTGGGGTGGTGGGGTGGCCTGTTGTTCTCTCCTCTTCCCTAACTTTGTGCTTAATATTACATAGCAAGGCTTACATAAGTCTTGCATTTACTCATAATCACATGGTAATTCCCATTTTTCATTTCTTCTACTTTTAAATTGTTAAATGTTTAGCTTTCCCAGAGATTTGGTGAAATATTTCATCTCTCTCTGAGTCAAGGTGGAGGAAACCAGAGCTTGAAGAAAAAGGTTATGAACAATTAATTACAGGTTGAGTCTCCCCTATCTGGAGTCTTGGGACCAGAGGTATTTTTGATTTTTAAAATTTATTTTGGAATCCCTCTATTTGCATAATGAGATATCATGGAGATAATGATGAGATATCTTAATGAGATATCTTTGAAAACTCATTTTTGTTTCACATTCACCTTATGCACCTTATAAGATAATTGTATACAATATTTTCAATAATATTGTGCATGAAACAAAGTTTGCATAAACTGAACCATCAGAAAATAAAAATTTCACTATCTCAGTCACCAATGAAAAAAGTTTTTGTTTTTGGAGTATTTTGTAGTTTGGAATTCAACTAAGGGAGAATCAACCTGTACTCATGGATGAATTCCTTCTCTCAGTAAAAAAGGTATAACTGTGCTGTATGCATGCATCAAAAGGCCTGTCCCCCTGCCCCAGACTGGCATTTTCCTGATGATGCAGACCAACAGTCCTGGGCCAGGTATGGGCAGACTGGATGCCATTCTGGTGTATCCAGCCCCACTCTCATCCAATCAGCCCAGTCTAAAAAACCTGGCTGTTTATGGCAGGATTTCCCTGAAATTCCTTTGCCACAGCCAGTAGAACAGATAGCCATGTGCCCCCTTATCTGCAGCTACTGTACTACATGAAAACTTCGGTTGCAGCCCGTAATGTCATAATAATAATAATAATAATAATAATAATAATAATAATAATTTGTATTCAAATTTTTCATAAAGGAATCAAAGTGGCTTCCAACAGTATAAATAAAATACCAAATAATTAAAAATTACAATTTGAAAACTCCAAAACTCCAACCCTCCCCCCATCATAAAAACAGTGATCAATCCATAAAAAGAGATTAAACATGAAAAAATTTAAAACTATCCAATAGGAATACATTAAAATTTTGGGAATTAGCGGAAGAAATGAATCTTCCTCTAGAGGAGGGGGGACGGGGGTGATGGTATCAATCTATTTTGGTATCGGTATCAATAGAGGTGTCAGTAGAGGGGGGGAGGCAAGTCTCATGGATCTAATGGATCTAACCTAGTCTTGGAAAGGGGTGTCTGGTCCTTTATGGGTCACAGCAAGGTCCTGCTAGTAGAACAATGTCAGCAGCAATAGGTGAGGTGGCAACAACAGATACACGGCACAGTGGCAGGCATGTGTCTAAACACCCACCCATGATCGTGCTGGGCCAGATAAGTGCCAGATGTAGGAATGGGCTGGATGTCTGGGCAGGATATGATGCAGTTGGCCTAACAAATCCTGCCCATGCATTCAGCAGCTAAGTTACATTGTGATTGTACCCTAGGGCTGTTTCATATTACAGAACTATAACATAAAGTTTCTTCTTTAAATGCCAAAACAGCATCCTATAGAATATAGAGATTTATAGTTCTTTGAATCACTAGAGCCCTCTGGCTAAATAGCCCTCCATGCACTTCAAATCACAGGCTTCCATAGAATATTGACATGACAGTTGAAATGGACACAAAGTGCAATAATTGTGTAGTGTGAAAGAGATTCTTATGAGAATAGCAGCATTGTTTTCTTTGTTTGCTTGCTTTTTATGTTGTTGGTTTTTGCTGTAGCAGTAATTGTCTAGTTTCTTCTATAGTTACAGGAATGTGGACTCATTAAATGGAGGAATATCATGCTGTATCATTTCTGTACATTTTATGCTGTCATACCGCTTTCTCCCCTACAATCCTCCCCACACACTCCGCTCCTCTGGAGGAGGCCTACTTCAGCCACAAAAATCTAGGCTTTCGACTACCTCCCAGAGAGCATTTTCCATCGTCACCCCCCGACTGTGGAACGGCCTGCCAGATGAGCTCCATCTACTTACATCCTTAGACAGCTTTAAAAAGGCTGTTAAGATGGATCTCTTCCGGCAGGCCTTCCCAGAATAGAGAACCCGGCCTTAGAAAAACGTCTGGGGAAGATACTGCTGCTCCCACTGATTGTTTGTTGGTATGTTGTTGTTGACCTTCTGGTCAGTTTTTAACTTGTATGTTTGTTTGTTGTTGTTGTTTGTTCTGTTTTTTAAATATTGCATTGGATTTAATACTTTTTTAAAGAGGGGAGGGTACCAGGGATTTTATATGTTTTGTATTTTAACTTTGTTAGCTGCCCCAATTGTTCTCAGAGGGGCGGGATACAAATAAATTTTATTATTATTATTATTATTATTATTATTATTATTATTTGAATTCTAGTTTCCAGAATTGCAGTTCAACACTAAAACCACTACACCACACTGGCACTGTGACATTTCAATATTTCAAATGTGGCCAAGCAACATCAAGATGACAAAAGTTATTAATGAAGAAAAATACACAAGCAAAAGAGGCTGAAGAAGTTTCCTTTAGCCTTTAGCCCATGTCTATAGGGAAGGGTAAGATTCTGCTTCCTCCTCTCCTCATTTCTCTGATGAATTAATTGAGTGCAAATTAATTTTTCACTTTGACCTCAGTTTACAGCAACTGAAGTAAGCTAAGTAAGCCAACCCCTCCTGGCCTCTCCTCCAATCATAGGCACTGAGTGCCTGTGATGGCCACCAATAAGTGGACACTTCCACTTGTAATCCAGCACCTGGGAGAGGAAGTGCCATTCTTTCTCCTCTGCTGGCCAATTGGTGCCTGGCTAGTCCAGCCCGAAGCATGCCGGGCTTCTCTGGGGCTGCAATGCCCTGCGCCACCAGTGCCTCCCTCCCTCCCTGCCTAGCAATGCGGCCAGCCCAGTAATTTGGGTGGTCCTCTTTACAGACAAAGGGGATTATCAGATGAGGGATGTCCCATCGCTGTTCCATCATGTTCCCGTTATTCCTGCACAATCACGGGAAAGTCTTTCAGATGGAATTTCTAGGTGATTGCGTAAAAGGCTTTCAGATGAAGTTATGCAGATCCTGTCATTATCCTGCCATTAACCTGTCATTAAAACAATGTTGGCTGGCATTTTGTATTAATGGAATGCTGCTTTAATGACAGGTTAACGGTGGGATCAGCGCTATGACTTAAAAGTCTTTAAAATTAACTTTATCAATGGACATGAAAGAAAATTTGTATAAAATGATCCACTGATGGTACCTTTCCCCCAACAAATTGGCAAAGATGAAAAAGAAAGAAAAAGGAATGTGTTGGAAGTGTGTTAAAAATCAAGGAACCTTCTATCATATTTGGTGGACATGTCCTAAAGCAAAGTCATATTGGAAAAACATTCATGATTTGTTTCAAAGAATCCTCCACATTAAGTTAAAATTTGAACCAGAATGCTTCTTGATAAATATGATTGAGGGAAAAGAAGAGAGGCAACACCTGAAAACAATTATATACTTAATTACAGCTGCTAGAATTGCCTACGCAAAGAAATGGAAAGAGAAGGAGACTCCATCAACAAATGATTGGCTACGGAAAAGTCTAGATATGTTAGAACTTGATAGACTAACGTTGTATTTCATAGAATCATAGAATCATAGAGTTGGAAGAGACCACAAGGGCCATCCAGTCCAACCCCCTGCCATGCAGGAAATCCAAATCAAAGCATCCCCAGCAGATGGCCATCTAACCTCTGCTTAAAGACCTCCAAGGAAGGAGACTCCACTACACTCTGGGGGAGTTTGTTCCACTGTTGAACAGCCCTTACTGTCAGGAAGTTCTTCCTAATGTTGAGATGGAATCTCTTTTCCTGTAGCTTGCATCCATTGTTCCGGGTCCTGTTCTCTGGAGCAGCAGAAAACAAGCTTGCTCCCTCTTCATTATGATTTCCTTTCAAATAATTAAAGAGGGCTATCATATCACCTCTTAACCTTCTTTTCTCTAGGCTAAACATCCCCAGCTCCCTGAGTCGTTCCTCATTGGGTACGGTTTCCAGACCTTTCACCATTTTAGTCGCCCTCCTTTGGACATGCTCCAGTTTCTCAACATCCTTTTTAAATTGTGGTGCCCAGAACTGGACACAGTATTCCAGATGGGGCCTGACCAGAGCAGAATACAGTGGCACTACTACTTCTCTTGATCTAGACACTATACTTTTATTGATGCAGCCTAAAATTGCATTGGTCTTTTTAGCTGCCACATCGCACTGTTCACCCATGTTCAACTTGTGGTCCACTTGGACTCCTAGATCCCTTTCACATGTAGTTTCAGTCAGCCAGGTATCCCCCATCCTATAACTGTGCATTTTATTTTTTCGCCCTAAGTGCTGTACCTTACATTTCTCTGTGTTGAATTTCATTTTGTTAGCTTTGACCCAGCTTTCAAGTCTATTCAGGTCATTTTGAATCTTGATCCTGTCCTCTGGGGTATTAGCTATTCCCCCTAATTTGGTGTCATCTGCAAATTTGATAAGTATGCTCCCAATCCTGTCATCTAGGTCATTGATAAAGATGTTGAATAACACTGGCCTCAGGACAAAGCCCTGTGGGACCCCACTGGTTACTTCTCTCCAGGATGAAAAGGAGCCATTGTTGAGCACCCTTTGGGTTTGGCTGGTCAACCAATTACAAATCCATGTAACAGTTGCCTTGTCTAGCCCACATTTTACAAGCTTGTTTGCAAGAATGTCATGGGAAACCTTGTCAAATGAAACCTTTATTTAAATGGGAAATGGATAGATGACATGGATAAGGATTGGGACTTGTTTAAAAAAATTTGTAAAGAATATTGGAAATAAGTATACATGAAATACAAATTCACAAATCTCCAGATGAGTATTTAGGAATACAGGCAGGATGTATCTTTGGATGTTTGGATATTGTAATATGTTAGATAGAGATATACACAGCAGGGTAGATAAACTAGGTGCACCAATTGAGTAGAAAGCTTATAAGGTAAAGGAGTAAAATATAAGGGGAAATAGCTCATTTAAAATATTTAGACATATTAGTCGATCATATTATATGAAGACCTTGCATCCACATTTGTTACCAAACATTTAGTAAAGAATGGAAGAGACAAAATAGGTTAATTGGTGTGTTCTGATGCATTTCTAAAAGGTTTGAAAAAGGAAATGGGCTTGTATAGGTATCTACATACATATTAAATCACAGATTGGATGTATATGCTATGTGGACTATTATGAGAATAGCTTGAAAAGAATAGAGATAACAAATGCTCAGTTATCTGCCAAATGAAGAATTATTATAAAGAATGAGTGAGTAAGATTGGGAGGATAGGAGGTGGTGAGAAAGGGTGGATGGGTATTTAAGAGAGAGAGAAAATAATAAAATGCTTGGTAAAATTAGAAATCAACCACAAGAAAGATTATGTAAAGAGCGAGGAAAGAGATATTCTGTAAGCACTATTGGCTTGACTTGGAACTGTTGAAATGCCTTTACTTAATGTATCTAGTCTCTTTATATGTACATACCAATATTAAAAAAAATTAAAAGTCTTTCATACCATCGCAATCATGGACAGGTTAAGGACATGATAAGGAGGGGGGAGTGATCCCATCCTTATCCCATCCCGATGTGAAAATCTCTGAAAGCAAAACTTTTGACTGCATAGACCATGAAAAGCTATGGAACACTCTTAAAATATGAGAGTGCCACTAAATTTGATAGTCCTCACAAGAAAACTGTATCTAGGACAAGAAGCCACTATTAGAGTAGACAATGAAGTGCTCAATCAGATTGCTTTAATTACTAAACCAAAAATCAACTTCTGGCCAACTCTGTTGTTACTTTCAATCTATACTATGGGTAAGAAACCTTTAAGACACAGAATGTTGATTACTTTTATATTGCTGCCAGCTCAACTTGAAGTGGCTAAAATTTAGAAGACAAGACTTGTGTCCCTAGATAATTGATGGAAAGGAATTTGGGACCAATGGTTGATTGAGAAGCTATCAGATAAAATGAAATGCAACATAGTACAACAAAACCAAGAATCTTTTTATGAAAAATGGTTTCCTTTTATTGGTTTTAACACACATTATATAACTGTCAATCCACCATGCTGCCATCTGTCATTATAGTCTGATGTTTTTCAAACAGTTTAATCTGTAAAGGATTATATATGCATGGCGCTATTGAATGCTCATTTTTATAACTGTAATATTTGGGGGGGTTGCCATCTTTTTTTATTTATTTATTGTATACTTTTAATAAATATAATATTTAAAAAATAGAACAGACAATGGAGAAACAGAATGATTCCCAATTGACAAAAGGATCAGGCAAGACTGTGTTTTATCCCCCTGCTAATTCAACTTGCTGTAAAAATATACAATAATATCTTCAGGAAGCCCATGAACATATGGAGAACCAGTGATTTCCAAGGGTTTTCTTAAGCAAGTAATCCTCCAAGGTGATTTTTCCAGTTCCTTCTTCTGAAAGCTAGCCTACAGCACCTAGCATTATTCCCTGGTGATCTCCCATCCTAGTACTAACTAGGGCAGACTGTGCATAGCTTCCAAGATCCAGATGTTATTGGACTGCAGATCCCAGCATTCCTCAGCACTGGCTACCCCAGCTAGGGACTGCTGGCTCTTGCAGTCCATCAATAGCTAGGCTCCATAACTCAGTGCAGATCCCAGCATTCCTCAGCACTGGCTACCCCAGCTAGGGACTGCTAGATCTTGCATTCCTTCAAAAGCTAGGCTCCATAATTCAGTTCAGTACAGTGTATGTGCTGAAGAGAGCAGGGTAGAGAAATTAGAACTTTGAAAAAGTACTTTGGACTAAAGGTAAAGGTAGTCCCTTGACATGAATGTCTAGTCATAACCAACTGTAGGGAGCAGTGCCCATCTCCATTTCTAAGTCGAAGAGCCAGCATTATCTGAGGACTTCTCTGGTGGTCATGTGGCCAGCATGACTGCACCAAACACTTTTACCTTCCCACCAAGAAGTGGTATCTATCTATCTAATTGCATTTGCATGCTTTTGAACTGCTAAATTGGCAGAAGCTGGGACTAATGACAGGAGCTCACACCATCATGCAGCACCCGGGCCTGGATTAGGGGCTACAGCTTCCATAATCCCCCCTTTCAGCTATAGGACTTGTTTTCAAAACTAATCCCAGCTTGTCTTCTTTATTTTGCCTCTCTCAGAAACCTGACCTCACTCCCATCCTTCTTTGTGTGGCATTTTCTGTTTTAGCTTTGACAAATGGAAATCCAGTCATTGCAAAAACAACATCTCATTGGCAAGACAGCTTTTTTTATTACTTGAGTGTGAAAATTAACATACTCTTACATTTATGGCAATGATAAAACAATAAAACAATTTGGAAGAACAAACTTCAAAAGGAACACTTAACACTGCTCCTTTGAGGACCGTGGAAACAGCATGCCACAGCTCCAATCCAGTATTTTCCATGTACAAAAAGGAGTGGCAGAAAGCCTCTCCTTTTTGCACTGGGAAAAAGGTGACTTTGGGCTCATTCCCACTTACTGAATAATCCACTTCCTAATTTGACTTTGCTCCTCATTGGAAATCGATTCAGAAAAGCCTCTGGTTCCCACTATAAAGCAGATTTTTTCTTACCCCAGTGTAATCGGATTTTATTTTTTGCACGGTTGTTGTTCCCACTACTTGATCTGCTGCAAAATGATTATCAATCACAGCGATGTAAGCAGCAGCCTGGACATTTGACAAATTTGACAGGGCCCCTCCAGACTCCTGGGATGCCTAGATATTCCAATCTAAGCATCCCAGCCCCCCCTCCCCAGGAACCACTGGAATACCTAGATCCCCTGATCTTTGCATCCCAGAGCCCCCTCCAAACCCCTGGGATGTGTAGATCTCCTGATCTAGGCATCCCAGAGCCCCCTCCAAACCCCTGAGATGCATAGATCCCACCTCCTTCCAAACCCCTGGGATACCTAGCTCTTGGAAATGGACAGGGGGACCCAGAGAGGCTTAGAAACGGAGGACAGGGGGACCCAGAGAGGCTTGTGGGAAAGATGGCAGGGCATGTTTCTTTTCTTTCTTTTTTTTTTTTTTTGTAAATAAAATTAATCGATGAAGCAATAGAATGGTTTAGCACCTTTGCAAGTAGTTACTAAACCATTCTGTCCCTTCATCGATTAATTTTATTTATTTTTTTAAAAAAGGAACCAAAAGTCACACCAATAAATGAAAAAGCAGTATGGGGGGGAGGGAATGACATCTCTAAAAAATGGGGAGAGATTGTAAACACCCCTCTGCCATTAGTCCCTCCCCTACAGAATGCTGCGATTCCAATCTGGCATCCCCACTTGCTCAACACTCTTTGGAATCACATTTTTTCAAAAGAACCTCTTTTAAGCTAGTGTCTAGAAAAAAACGGTTCTTTTGCCTTTGCTTTGCTTCATCATGACAGATTCGATCACATCGCAACAGGAACTGGGTTCAAATGGGAACAAGGGTCATTTGTTCTAAATTGCAATTCAATGTATTTGATAGGGGGAACAAGCCCTTTGCCACTGTGGCAGAGGTTTTTCCACATTTTGTCAGTGTCTGGCTGCAGTGCCCACCATCTGATTGGGTCGGTGGCATGACACTGGGTTGGGGCAGAGTTGGAACATGTGGTATGCAAATCCCACGCCCCTTAGTTGCCAGGAAATCGGCGTTTTTTGCTGATGTGTTTAGCCCCTTAGTTTATTTATTTATTTATATAGTGAAATTTCAATATTGAGAACCCCCCATAGGCTCCTTGAAAGAACACATGTGGTATCTCAGAGAGGAGAAATAATCTTTTAATAGAGATTTGTTATTTGTTTCCTTAATGTGTTTTACAATTGTTCTTAGTTTTGAGATTGTTTTAATATGACAGTTTGTTAAATTATGCTTTAACATTGAGTCTTACTAAGTACCTATCTTTTCATTAAGTTGTGATCTGGTTTTGGCCTCAGCATTGGGAGTAGGGTTGCCACATCTCAGGCACTGGCTGAAGTCTCATGGCGCTGCTGTGCTTCTCTTGATCACAAGTGGGAGACAAATCTCAGGGTAAGGGTCCCTGAATGATCAGGAACTTTGATATTTGCATATGAACTGGATTTAGAGCAGAAGTTGTGAACTGATGTAGGAGCAGAGACCAATAATTGAAGGAGTACCATTCACAAATCTGCTACTCATTCAGCAATAACTGAACTTTTGTGTGTGTTTTTTCAGCAGGAAGTAAAAACCAAAATTAATAATGTGGGCTCTTTGGGGGAATTGAATATTCTTGCAGTACTGCAAAACAGAACTTGACATTAAAGCCTGGACGTCAATCTCTGGGTGTTTAGAAAGAGAAACAGTTCTCAAGACCAGTAGTACTAGATGAGGGGAAAAAATGACTTTTGTTTGTGAGATGGCTTCAGCTATCTGGGTATATATTTCCAGCCATTTAGAACTGGTAGTCTGGTTCTCTGTCTCTTTTATGTGTTTTGCAATTTCAGTCTACCAAAAAGTTTTTCAAAAAGCCAGGAGCAAAGGCCAATTGCACTTGGATCTAGAGTCAGCCCTCCACATTTGCAGCTTTGACTTTTGCAGATTTGATTCTTCACAGATTTGATTAAGATGTTCTATCTAGAAATCCTTAGGTCCTCCAGAATGACTTTATGGCCACTTTTCACCAGAGTTTGCACTAGAGGACCTGGAGATTCCTAGAGAGAATACTCTAGGCATTTTAGGTCCTCCAACACAAGTCTATGGTCAACCTCTGGTGGATATTGACTTTAGAATTGCATTGGAGGACCTAGAGGTTCCTAAGGAGGTGATCTCTGAGGTTTTAAAAAAGTGCTTTTTATTTGTGTTTTTTCTACTTCCATGGGGATCCTGTGTCCCTAACCCCAGCAGATGTGGAGGGCTCACTGTATTGTGCTATTTGAAGCAAGGCACAGAGTATTTCTTTTATATCCCATCTTTCTTCCACTATGGGATCCAAGGCTTGCAATGTAAGTTGAAATGAAATGTAGCTAAAACATATAACACAAGTAAAAATAGACAGTCCAGTTGAAATATTTAAATTATGAAAAGCACATTCAAAGCACACTAAAGCTGCAGCATATTCCATTAAAAGATTCTTCTACCATCACAGTTAAAAGACAAAGGACTACAAAATGCCAGCACTGTGATTCATGAAGCCAGAGGGAGCAGAAAAGTGAGCCTAGGGTCTGCATTATGCCCACCCCTGCCTTAAACCATCTGTCCTTCCTCAGGTTCACATAGTTGCATGGATGTACCTGGGTTCTTATGCTCTGGGAACAGACTTCTCAATAATAATAATAATAATAATAATAATAATAATAATAATAATAATAATAATAATATTTATTTGTATACCGCCCTCTGGCAAGCCAATCTAAGCTTAACTGTACTGAGATTTCTGCAGAAATGGATGGCATGTACATAATTCCTGGCCAGATCCACAAACCCTACTCAATCCATACAGCTGATCCCTGAAGGAGGACTGGAGCTAGATGGTTTGTGTTAATATCCTTATTTTCTCTTTTCTCCAAAACAGATGATTCATATTGACAATTGTTTGCCCAGATCCAGATGTAACTTATGTTAGCAAATAGATTAGGCCACATATTTATGATTTCTATTTTTGTTTATAAAAACTTCTAGACTTCTGGTTTAGTTTCTTGTGAGTTTTGGTTTATGGAAAGAAACCAAAAGTGGAAAAAAGAACCACAAAAGGAGGGAAACACTTCTGGAACAAATACATACAATCTAAACCTACACCGCAGTTTCTATGGCAACCTGTCTAAACTAATGAAGACCCGTAGAGTGTCTTGGTCAGAACAGTGGCATGAAAGATTCAGTGGATAATTATATATATATATATATATATATATATATATATATATCTCCCTTAGTTGAATTCCAAACTACAAAAATCTCCAAAAACAAAAACTTTTTTCATTGGTGACTGAGATAGTGAAATTTTTATTTTCTGATGGTTCCGTTTATGCAAACTTTGTTTCATGCCACAATATTATTGAAAGATTGTTATACAATTATCTTATAAGGTGCATAGGTGAATGTGAAACAAAAAGGAGTTTTCAAAGATATCTCATAAGATATCTCATCATATCTCCATGATACCATTATGCAAAATGAGGGATTCCAACATAAATTTTAAAATCAAAATACCTCTGTCCCAAGACTCCAGAAGGGGAGACTCAACCTGTATTAATTGTTCATAACCTTTTTCTTCAAGCTGCTGTTTCCTCCCCAATTGACTCAGAGAGAGATGAAATATTTCACCAAATCTCTGGAAACTAAACAATTTAACAATTAAAAGTAGACAGAAATGAAAAATGGGAATTCCCATGTGATTATGCAGTAAATGCAAGACTTATGTACGCCTTGCTATGTAATATTAAGCACACAGTTAGGGAAGAGGAGAGAACAAAGGCCACCCCCACACCCCAGAAAGAGATGTGTAGTACCTCCTGCTGCCGATGTTGATGTGCTGCTTGCTACCTGCATACATTCCATCTCACCTGGTGGACTGCTGGCCTCAGACTACTTCCTGCCAGGACAGGCCCCAGGTACCCCCAGGAACACCTGTTCCCCTTGCCAAATGGATAAGGGCGGGTGCCTGCTGCGGTGGGCTGTGGTTAGTATCCTGTAGGCCATCAAGAGGAAAACCGTACAGGCCATACACTGTGGCCTAGTGCATTGGTGACTCATGTGTCTACAGTTGTGGAACTGGTAGCCGTCAAATATGCTGGAGATAAGAGGAAACAGGGAAAAGAAGGAAATTCTGGTCACAGATTTGAATTGTGTTAAAATAATGTTGCCCTTTTGTGAAATGATAATATGATAGCGCATTTTAATAATGAAAAAGGTCTTCTGAATCACTAAAATTTAATAGGCATTATCTTTCACAGCTATCACAAAGGAATGATGCCACTTCTGTGGGGAAAAATTATTTTTAAAATGATCTGCAAAATCAGAAACAACCATTATTCCATTGAATCTAAGTACTGGCTTTTTGAAATGGCATATTCTATGGAAAAAAATATTTATTCTGTTATATGATAAGGACAAGACAGACCAACTTACAACCAGAAATATATCCATTTTCACTTCAAATTTGATTGCCACAATTGTCAGAACTGCAAGTAAATTACTTTACATTAGATGCAAGAAACAGTTCCCTTTACATGCGTTGATTCAATTGTACTGGTTTTCTGTATATTAGGAAATGCAGAAGATATTCTTTTTTCCCCCTTACAACTCGTGAAGGAACAGGATTATCCTCACATTCTGACAATGTGGTTTTTTCCCCCAAGCATTTTTAGTTATCAGTTCTATCAATTCCAGTAAAGCGATTAAGAGAAGCTGAAATCTTAGGGGCTGTACAGATGGTAGAAGAATAGTTTCAACTCAGATTATAAAGTTGTCAAGAATGATGACCCATGTTGTCGGGGAAGAAAGGTTCCAGGAGTAAGGGGCAGTAGTGAGAGGGAGGATGCCGGGAAAGGGGCAGTGGAAATTGGTAGGCTAAAAACATAAGTAAATAAATGAATGAAATAACAAATAACACTGTCAGTTGCCAAATCTCATCAGGACAACTAAGGCATCTGCTGTCACAGGGCTAATAATTAGCTCTTCTCCTCCATAATTGCTCCAACTTGAATAGGAGTTCTAACTGGTGCTAAAATAGGGTTTGCCCCAACATAGCTCTCATTCAACTCAGAGCAACTGCAGGAGGGATTGTGGTGAAATCCAGAGTATTTTTCCACCCCATGACAGTGAATGCACATTCATTTTTGCTGGCCATCCTGGGAAAGCCTGGGACCCTATAGCATGGTTTACATTTGGACAGTGCAAAGTTACCCTAGACCAGAAAGATTTAATTTTGGTTTATCCCCATAGCATTACTTGGGTACGTGGGAAATGTAATTTAGGAGACTTTTTTATTTTTAATATTTTATATTCTCCCACCACCAGTTTGGCAATCTGTTAACAGATAGACACTGTCATTTCCAGAAGGATACAGTGAATATTGGTATGAATGTTACATGAATCAGATGGAATCAGTCTTTGGCCTAAAATGCATGGTAGTACAACAGATGTAAATAATCAGATTGAGGGCAGCAGATTCAATGTTGCTGAAGGTTATTTATGCATCTATCAAAATATTTGGGTCTATGCCAAATTACTGGGAAACATGCTAAATCAATCCATTTATTTCTTCTGAAGGATAGACATATATTTTTTCTTCCCTCACGGAGAAAAAGAGGTAGAATAATGAAGTTATTTGTCTCCTTTTAAGTATTTTCACAGATATTGAAATGCCAAGAAACCATCCTTCTTCTGCCATGCATTGGAGGAATTTCCTATAAAGCAGGAGCAACATTGATCCAGGGGAAAGGTACAGCTAGAAGCAATTCACAACTCAAACAAGACTACCAGATAGAGAACATGTTTTTGCACTCTATTATGATCAGTGTGTCAATAAGTATCTCAAGGTGTGGATGAGAACAAATCTACACAAAATATATCAAAGCTGGGTTTTGTACACTGGCTACAAATAAAAAAAAATAGCATCCATGAGTTTGTCTAGTGGTGAAAGCTAGACAGTGAGAAAGTTGATAGGAAGAAAATCAACTCATTCGAAATGTGAAGGTGGATAAGAATCTATGGAAAGGGAGGTGCTAAAAAGAAAAATAAATGAGTCCTAGAACAATCAAAGGCCGGTTACAGACCGGCCTTAGTGCGTGACGAGCACGCACTAGGTACAAAGGGGCTCTGCACCGCCTACCCTAGTGCGTGCTCACACACACTAAACGGCGGCGGCCCTCCATACGGCCGCCACCGAGACGTCACGCCGCGCCACTCTAGACGGGGCGCGGCGCGGCGCCGCGTGACGTCCTGCCCCGCCAGCGCTATGCGCCTGAACACGGAGCAGGAAGGAGCTCCGTTTCGGAGCTCTTCCTGGTTTTCCGCTGGCGCAGCCTTCAGACGCGCGCCAGTGCTAAAAGAGAAGGGCCAAGTGCCCCTTTCCTCCCCCCACCGCCGCGGGGTGTCCTTGGCTTGAAGCCCAGGACACCCCTTTCAGGCTGCTGAGCGCATTTTGCGCTCCCCGCAGCCTGAAAGTGGCGATTGGGGCCTCAGCGGCTGCCGCCTCACCGAGGCCCGATACACTGGGGAAGGGCGGGTGCAGACCGCCCAATGGGCGTTCATAACCCACAAACAAGCCTCTCCCTATAACCAAAATCAGCCATGAGTGAATGCATTTAAGAACAGTCAACAGGCAGATACATGAGTGGACTTTACAAGGTTGTTGTTTTTTCTACACTGTGACAGCAGTGTTTTTGTCGTTGCGTTCTTATGATCAGAAAAACAGGAGGCAGCTTCCAGTGAAGGATTGCACATGTTTCTACGGATAAATTCACAAGGATGATTTAACACTAGCATGGCTGCCTGTAAATGGTTGTTTCCTTAATTTCTCTGTCATAGCTGCACAAACACACATACAAAGATACGTCCATATAAGCAGTCTTTTTTGCCTTAATGTGATAACAGACAATTTAAATTACTCAAACTCAACCGCAAAGCGTGTTTGGCGCATGTTAACATTTTCTGTGGAGCACTGTTTTTGGTACCATTTGTAATCTCATGGTGGACTTCTTAACTCATTAGGTTATTAGCATACTTGCCCCTCCCTGGCTAGATTTTCTGCGACTTATTCCATCCCAGGCCACTGGATGGCTACCTCTGCATTAGGTTTTCTGACATGTATTCCTTCTACTTGGCTCACATTTTGGTTCTACAGTGATCATCTCTGATGAATCAACAGCACTACAATGCTAGAAAAGAGTGCTCATCAATACTGGAGTATTGTGCAAGATAAGTAATCAATCACCTCGTAAACTATGTAGAGGCGAAGTACAACATGACAAGAAAAAGAAAAAGAAAGTTCAGATGCTCCAGCGGTGCTAATGCTGTTAATTTAAAAATAATCATTAAGCTACATGATGTAAGAAACTTAGGTGAGGAAAGGAGAGGACATGGTTTGCTGGCATGTCCACTTTATCTGTGTGGGCACTGTGCCACGTCCGGGGCTCACATTAGGTTAAGCGATCTTGCCTCTCCGGGCTACGGCTGCTTATTCCATCCCAGGCCCTGGATGCGCACTCCGTGGGTCTCGACGCCCCACGGCCACAGGACACAGCCATGCTTCGAGACCCGCACCCACGCTAGGGTGCTCTCACACTGGCGAGGGGCGGTGTATCACCCCGTAACAGGGGCGAAGCCACGGACAAGAGAAAACAAGAAAGCAGAGCTCGGCTGGATGGCAGGTGACAGTCACATACATGGCTCATGATGATGATAACAGGCGAGGAACGGAGGAGGACAGGTGATACTGACACGCCTACCTCGGCATCGCCCTGGACTCGCCCCTCCCGCCTGAAGGGAAACCCCGGCTGAAAAGGTGGCGAAGGGCCTTAGTCGGCCGGCATTGGGGTGTGTAGCGTCGTCACCCACCGTCGTCCACGTGTTGGTATTTCCCTGTGGTCTGTGGAGGATTCGTGCTTCTGTGGACCAGCCACCGGATTTCAAGCGTCTCATATGGTGCCTCAGAGCATCTCTATACTTTTGCGACACAAGGTCCCCGAGATATATGTTCCTCAGAAAGAGCCGCCCCAGACATTAGATTCAAGTGAACCAGGAGGCAGGAAAAAAATGTGTGGCCGCTTGGGTCGGCAAATCCGTGCAGCCAGGGAAAAATGTGAAGTTGTAATATTGAAGGGAGATTTCAGCAATTCGAAGACGCTGGAGACTTCAGCAAATCATTCCCTTCATTGCTTTCTGTGTGTTATTCATTGGATGGTTTAAGCGGTAATTTCATGCCTTCTCATTTTAAACAGAACTCTGAATGCCTTCTGTTTGTTCTGAAAACTCTCAGGGGAATTTCTAAATATTCTTAGGGAGTGAGTTCTTTGGTTGCATCGACAAATGGGCTGTTAGAGTGATTCCAGACTTTGACTGGTTTAGGATTTGGTCATGTAGATCCAAGCAAATCCAGCTGCTATGAAACTGCGGGTGGATGCCTTTAAGATTTTTTTATCAGGGGGGAGACATGAAGCTCCAATTTTTCCGATTAAAGTGTGTAAGATCTTCTCCACATGATCCAGCTGAATTGTTCTGTATAGAAGGCCAAAAGTGAGCTCAACTAACTAGTGTCTTATGTGCACATCCCTAAAAATGGCCCTTATTTTCAATGTTTTCTGTGTCGTAACGATGCATTGAATATGGCGTATATCATACCCCAGCTAATGAGAGGTGTCTGTCTGTTTTTCTGGTACTGTGTAAACAGGATGGGATGATTTATGCTTTCATTAATCAAAGGGCCCATGTCCTTCTGGCACTAGGGGACTAAGAATAGTCGCAGTGCACACACCGCCACACACACACCGTCATAACCACTTTTTTTTCTATTACACTAGAATATTCTTCCCATCCTTTCCAGAAACATGGATGCCCGTTTGTACAAACACCATTGTCCCAACTTTGAACTCTTTAATATTATTGGAGAATGACCAAAAAAAAACAGTCTTGACAATGGCAACCAGTAGCCTCAATTCCATGAAGATCTGAAGACCACTTTAGCTGCCCTAATGAGTAAACCCATATGGTTTCTAGATGTGTTGAGGTGTGCCTGTTTTTCCTAATATTTGGTGAATATAATTTAAGACTGCCTGTACAGACACCAAAATAAAGCTGCTTCGAGTCACACTGGAGGTTGGTGGTTCCAATGAGCATGCGTCAAGCGCCAGAGCCACACCAAAGCCACCCCCAGTCTGGATCTTAGGACGCATGCATCATGAAACACCCATACTTCCTTGTGACTCGACGCAGCTTTATTTTGGCTTCGTAACAGGCCCAAGTCACCTCTGCTGTGCCCTGAAGAGAGAAAGCAATTCAGTCTATAATACCATATACTGATATGGCAGTTGCTTTTTGTCCCACCCATGTATCATGCCTTTTTGAAAGTCACCGGTGCTAAGATCTCAGTAAAAATCATCACCATAAACACTGCTATACAAAGCTTATGAAAGTAAAAAGAAATACAATTCCATCAGCACCATTAAATATGACTTTTTTTTCCGTTCTGCTCTAAAAAAACTTCAGAAAGAGGCTGTTTTAACAGGACTGTGAACAACAAATTTGTGGGGTTGGTTAGTCTCCCAAGAGGAAATTCTAATGGCCCCCACACCACCACTGACTCTGTTTATGCTGTGTCATGTCCCTCTGCCCACCTATGCACCCCATAAAATTCATAGTGTTTGTGTTTTGCTTTTAGGCAAGGCATCCTCACTGCCAATAGAGTTGAAAGCTCTGTAAAGGCAAATAGATAATAGGTACCCACTTTGGTGGGAAGTAACAGCGTTGCGTGCATCATGTGACCACGAACACCAGAGCAGCCTCGGGACAATGCTTGCTCTTCTGCTAGTACAGAGCGAGTGAGCACTGCCGCGATACTCGGTTAAACTAGCCTCTGTCACGGGACTACCTTTATCTTATCATACTCAGAGGTGGTTTTGCCTGCTTTCCTCTGAAAGGTTATAGCCTATAGGCAGCTGGTATTCTGCATCCAAGTACAACCGGGCTGACCCTGCTTAGCTTCCAAGACAGACAGGTCTTTTCGGCCCAACTCATCGACTTCCTTTCAAAATTTCTCTAGCCCACTTTACAACTGTCTTATTGATGCCATTCCATCAATAATATAATGGCCCTCTCATTGGAGTGAACTTGTAGTTATGGCCCAATATGCAAATTACATCTTTCTGTCCAACCTGAATCAATTCATTAGATCACTCTAATGAGCTCGAGAAAAAGAAATTTCTCTTCATGCAATATACCTATCCCCTTTTCCAAACCGGATACTTATATACCACTACTAAACGCAGCCCACATCAACCAGGCACGTTTCTGCAGCTTTCAGCTTATGCTGAAGCTGGTTCTCCAGAAAAGGCAATAGTGTGCTGCCCACAGTGCCACATGCCCTTGTGTAAATGGGACTTGAGCACCCCAGAATTTCCCACCGGGGGGGGGGGGGTGTCTGGAACGGATCCACCCACATCAGGGAAGGGTACCCTGTACTTGCTAAAATAAAAGATTAGAATGTTGTAACCTATCTGAAGAGCAGTTTTGTTATTATTTATTCTCTAAATTCCATCAGCATTGTCAGCCCCATCTAAGTTCTTTGTGCAGTTGCAATACTTTCGTCCCCCTTCCTTCTTTCACCTTTTTTCACTTCTTCCCCCTCCAGACAGAAACGTGTGGATATTTTTGATATGTTCTTTTACTTACATGCAAGTTGTGTATTTCCCCACTGTCTAAAATATCCTGGGCATATCTTGAAAACAACATGTCTAGCCACACACATGTTCTTCTGTATCATTTAAAAAAGAAAAAGAATCTGATTCTTCCTGTTTTTGCCACAGTGATGGCAAACTGAAGACACAGGCACATTGTTAACAAGTAAATTAGTTTTGTGGCTACTTTTGTTTTACTCAACCTCAGTTACTTATTTCCCATCCCTGCACAAACCTTTGATTGCCCTTTTATTAACCTTCCTCCTACCCAATTCTACAATATCCTTTTAATATATAGTGCCCACTTTTAAAACACAGTATGCAAAGATGAACTGTTTAGAACCCACAACACAAGTGTTATACTAATATTATAAATAATTAAATATCAATAACACTAACATTTCTATAAAGGCTAATGATAATAATATAATAACAACAACACAGGATGTAATCCTGTTGGGTACTGTGCCTTTGTAAGGAGAAGTTGTGCTATTGACTGGTGCACGTGGGGCCAATGCTTATTGTACTAATGTGTCTTCCAATTTTCATCATTCCCATTGCCCTTTGGGATACTCTTGCTACTCTTCACATTTCACAATTCACTTACAGATGTTCTGCTACATAGCTACAGGATATATAGGAACACAGCAACATTGTGAAAGAGGATTCTGGCCATAGTCTTTTTCATAATGATTTTCTAAACTGAACTGCACCATTTTTAAACCTTTCATTTAGGGCTTGTTTCCTTTGAGAAAACTATCAGGACACCAGTTTCTGGGTATACATTGTCAGCTCACAACCATTAATGTATATGTGATATGATCCCACACACACACACATGCCACCACACACTAACATCTAGGCTATTCTTTTACACTTTTTTCCCAAGATTGTGAGATGAACAGGTTTGCACACTTCCTGCCCTGGCAGGGTTTGTGTTCTAAACACATTGTGAAAGATTAACCAATTATGATAAAGCAATGTGGGTTTTCTTTCTTTCATTTGTGCTTCAGAAGACATTTTGAAAATCTGAGGTGCAGCAGATTTTCAAAGCTTTCATTGAAAAAATTCCTTCTCCATATTTGATTCAGGGAGAGTAAAGGCTTTCTTAGCACTATAGCCTCATTGCATGGCAGGAAAGGTCAATGTGCTGACGTTTTGGTCAGCAGAATTTCTGAGAGGGAAAACCCTTGTAAGATCAATTCAATGAACACATGGTGCAGCTAAACTGAAGGGTTATTCTCAACACTGAAAATATCCTTCAGCTCTTTTTATTTAATACATATGTTATCCCATCTGCATGGTAGCATATATGACGTTTCCCTTATTTCCTTCTTACAGTTCTGCACAGAATTTCAAAGTGACAAGTTACAAGAAAAAAAATGATTGTATGAGAAGGATGTTGAGAAGTTCCTTTTCAAATGGTAACACTAGGAAGGGAAATGACATAAACCATCCCTTGTTTTGTACAACAAATAATCTTTCTAGTTCCTTGTGAATTATTTTTAAAGGGCATTTTAAAAGGTCTTCTAGTAGAATGTTTACCATTTAGTGCCATTCACTCATTGTCTTATTTCTCACCCCAAAAGTGATGAAAAGCACAAGTATGTAAGAAACATTACACTGAACAATGATAAGCCACATTCTCAGGTCCAGCTAGAACCCAAGTTTCGGAACTAAGGCGGGTGCTGCATGTCAAAAATAATGCAGTTTGATGTTCCAACTTTAACTGAAATGTCTCAATACTATGAATTCTGGGCTTTTTAGTTATGAGAAATTTGCCTTTCTATCTCTGTTGCCCACTAAATCGCAATTCCAGAAGCAATTGACATGGCAGTTTAAAAGTGGTGTCAAACGAAATATTATTTTTGCACTCAGATGCAGCCTTGGAATTCAGTAGTTAAATGTAGCAACCTTCATTCAGGTAACTATACGTCCACAGCAAGATGTTCATGTCAGAACTAAACAGCAAGCAAAGAAATGCAATTGAACTACACATAATTTCAAAAAACTGAGGGGTGTTTTCTCATTTGTACAAGCAATAAACAAACCTGGGTCTGGTCAATTTCCCATACCACCCTCTTGGTTCTTACACCCAGAGTCTTTACAGGAATGGCCTTAGGCAAATATAAGAAAAAGAATAGAATAATAAGAATATAATAATAAACATAGAATAGAGGATTTAATTGTATATCACGCCCCACTCAACTGGGAATCTGAGCGGTTTAGAACATGAGCCAAGCCAGCCTGCTCTACAGCCCTTAGCATACTCCTGTGGATGGGATCGCCACTGTCTCTTGCAATGATTGCTTCACTTTACAGCTTATCACCATCCTTAATCCTTGTATTAAAACTGATGAAAACAAGGTCATGATGCAACTCCTGGCACATGTAAATCTATGTTTAAAAAACCCCTCTGGAATGAGCAACAGAAAAATAATAATCATTTAAATATTCAGACCTATGACTATTTAGGTTGAATAATGTTAAAAATAT
>NC_056522.1:114275984-114450719 GCF_019175285.1 Sceloporus undulatus | reverse complement strand
AGTAATCAGTAAGGTTCATGGACAAGCAGGGATTTGAAACAGAGGATACACTGGCAATGGAGGGGAGAAGAAATATGTGAACCAACCTAAGTCACATTTCCCAAACTACTATGAAAACTGGGTACAATTTTCATTTAGTTTCCACAGTTCTCTAAAAGTTGTGATAAAATTCCTTTTCCCCAAGAAATTTTATATATATGCAGAGGAAAATATTTTTAAAAGTGGACAGCCAGGGAATTATGTAACTAAGATATATATATATTGAGAAAATTAGCATAAACATTATATCTCTGTATTAGATCAAAATGCGCACACATGATTATGCAGCGTTGTTGCTGGTTCCTTTTTCAGAAAATTGTCATAATTATGAGAATCAAAAAGTCTAGAGCAGCAGTCGGAATGATGTGGCTCCCAGGTGTGACTGGACTGCAGCTCTCAACATCCTTCACTACAGATTATCTGGATAGGATTGCTGGGTGTTTCAGTCCAACAGAAACATGAAGGCCACATTATTCTCAACCATTGTCTAGGTGGTGTGTGTATGTGTGTCTTCAAGTTGCCTTTTGATTTATGTGGACACTATGCATGTCAAAGGATTTTCTTAGGCAAGGAGTACTGAAAGGTGGTTTTGCCAATTCCTTCCTTTGAAATATAGGTTACAATACCTGGTATTTGTTGGCCACAGTAGTACCACTTCTTTAAAAGTAATACAATTCTAGAGACTGAAGGTGTCATAGCTGTTAGATTAGTCTTGCTCCAGTATCCAGATGATTAGGGATTCTTCTTAAGAATTGCCCTTACTATAGAAGATTACGTTTTGGTACCAAAGTTCTATGAAGTTAATAAAGAATCCAAATATATTTCAAAATTATGTACATATACACTTGTTGTTGTTGTGTGCCTTCAAGTAATTTCTTCTTCTATTATTATTATTATTATTATTATTATTATTATTATTATTATTATTATTATTATTATTAAGCTTTATTTATATAGCACTGTAAATTTACACAGCACTGTACATACACTTTTTAATGAGATGGTTCCCTGCCTTCAGGCTTACAATCTAAAAAGACACAACACAAAAGGAGAAGGGAATGGTGGTGGGAAAGGGGATCAGGTCATATGTCAATTTATGACATATGAAAACCCCAAGGTTTAGATCTTACTTGTCTGGCAGATCTTTTGCAGTGGTTGCAGGTGGTCAGACTTTGTCCTCTGTTCCCTTATCTGTTGGAGTTCCTCAGGGCTCTGTTCTGGGTCCCCTTCTGTTTTCTCTCTACACACTGTCCTTAGGTTCTTTTGGTTTTTCCTACCATCTGTATGCCGATGACACCCAGTTGTATCTTTCCACCCCTGACCTTTCTCCAAGGCTTGAACAGCAAGTTTCATCTTGTCTCACAGCTGTCTCGCGGTGGATGCGCCATCGGCGTTTGAAACTCAACATGTCCAAGACGGAGCTTCTTGTCTTTCCTCCTAAGCCCACCCTTCAACACTCCTTTTCTGTCTCCGTGGACAACATTTCCATTCAACCAGTCCAGCAAGCCCGCAGTCTTGGTTTTATCTTTGACTCTTCTTTGTCGTGTATTCCTCAGATCCAGACCACAGCCAAGGCTTGTAGATTCTTTTTGTACAATATTGCCAAAATCCAACCTTATCTCTCCGCCTCTACTGCCAAGATCCTAGTCCATGCCTTAGTGATCTCACGACTTGATTACTGTAACATCTTTCTGGCAGGGCTTCCTCTTTCTCACCTCCGTCCTTTAATTTCTGTCCAGCATTCAGCTGCACGCATTATCACATCCGCCCACTGCTGTGACCATATCTCTCCTGTGTTGGCATCCCTTCACTGGCTCCCCCTCCCTTTCCGCATTCAGTATAAGCTCCTGGTGTCCACATTTAAAGCCCTCCAGGGACTGGCCCCTCCTTACTTATCAGACCTTATTTCTCTTCACCTTCCAACTATGGCCCTCCGTTCTGGTAGTCAAGGGCCTGTTACAGACAGCCAAAATAAAGCTGCTTCGAGTCACAGTGGAGGTATGGTGTTTCAATGATACATGCATCCTAAGAGTCCAGAAGTCGCACCAAAGCCATGCTCCAGCCCTAAGGACTGGAGCGTGGCTTTGGTGTGGTGTCTGGACTCATAGGACACATGCATCATTGAAACACCATACGTCCACTGTGACTCGAAGCAGCTTTATTTTGGCTGTGTGTAACAGGCCAAGGTCTGCTGTCTCAGCCCAGGATTTCCTCTGCCCCATCTTGGATTCGCCCCTTTTCACTCGCTGCCCTTCACTCCTGGAACCTTCTTCCTCCATGAGCAAGAGCCATCACCTCTTTAACCAGCTTCAAAACGGAGTTGAAGACCATCCTGTTCAGGGCAGCGTTCCCAGGCATTGCATAATTGTCACTTGCTATTTGATGTTCTTTTGTTGCCTGTTTTATTGAATCATTTCCTGTATTGCTATGTATTTTATATGTAGTATCCTACTAGAGAGGCTCCTTCCCCACCACCACTCCCTTTGTGTCGTGTCTTTTTAGATTGTAAGCCTGAGGGCAGGGAACTGTCCAATTGAAAAGACTGTATGTACAGCGCTGTGTAAATTTACAGTGCTTTATAAATAAAGGTTAATAACAACAACAACAACAACAACAACAACAACAAGGCAAACCTTTCATGGGGTTTTCTTGACAAAATTTCTTCAGAGGAATTTGTCATTGTCTTCCCCTGAGACTGAGACCATGTGACTTTCCCAAAGTCACCCAGTGGGTTTCATGGCCAAGTGGAGAATCAACCCTTGGTCTCCAGAGTTGTAGTCCAACACTCAAACCACTAGGCTACACTTCCTCTGCTTCTACATACCTATTAATAAATGTTCCTACATATAGGAGAGAAGCTTGACTTTTTTTGTGATAAGGTAATGCATTTATTCTCATTCTTTTTTCACTTAGACATACTATGATGGTATCTGTCCAGTATATAGGAGCATAGCAGAACTGAGACAAGAGTCTAACTAAAGACATAGATCTCTCCTAGCTTTAGGATTCAATACTTAAAACACAGTTGCAAAAAGGAATGGCTGAAATAGTCTAGTACTTTCTTTGCAGGTGCTCATTACTTTGAAATTGTTCTTATTCCTGTATTTCTTTGGATTTATCAGGATCTGTATTGATTAACTGGAGACCACTTTTTGCTCTGGAAGGGAAGCTTGTCATAGCTGCACAAAAAGTAATAAGGTCCCTGGAGAAATTTTACCTCAGCAAATGCATTTTATCCTGTCACAGTCTGCTGATCACTTATCCTTGGGTAAGGAGGGACTTCCCTTGCTTGTTTTTAGGTGTGTATGTGTGTATATAAATGTTTATATAAAAGTTTAGAACTAGTTCTGGCTATGTTTCTGTAAATTAACAAGATTGCCTGGATCTCCACTATCTACAAACAAAAAAAGAAAATGGAACACTTAGTTTAAAAGTGACCTTTGATTTCAACCACTACAACAAAATACAGTAACACAAAAGCCCAGTGGTCTGAAAATTATGTGGTGAATATTTGTCACTTATTCACCATCACTCTTCCCTCTCCATAGAAAATAATCCTAATAATGTGTTGAGTAATCTATTGAATTCATTTTCAGATATTGTGGCAGTGCATGCAAACTGATTACACTATATTTTATAGTGATTCGTGCAATATCTGTATCCTACACCAGAAAAAAAATCATATGTATACTATTTGTGGACTGCAGCTACAAAACAGGGATGCAAATCTGCTTATTTTATTCTTGGATGAGAGGAAAAAATGTACTAGGTTTTATTTTCAGTGGGCAAGTTTACAAAAGTGCTTTTTAAAAATTCTTTCACATTTCAGCACCTTTTTTTTTTTTGGCAAACACACATGAAGAGGTTTTTGTACCAAACATTATTGAATAAAATGCAACATTTCCGTACAGTTCCCCCCCCCCCCATTATTTCTCCCTATATTTTTCCAAAAATATATAAAATAAAAACTGCTATTTTTGCTGTCTCATGAATGAAAATCTCATGGCCTCAGACAGTCCTGCAGATAAGACAATTTGTGCATATTGTTTACACATCTGCTACAAAGATATCATTTTTAACTATTGAGATGCATCACTTTGCAAAGGTAACATCATGTTCAGTAGTTATGAGATGGTTAGCTGGACTTAACAACTTGCAACTTTTAGGATCCACACTTATGGTCCTTAAGGACCAATTGTGATTCCTCAAAACTTAACTTTTCAGTTAAGGTGGTATGCCAACCGAAGGGTTTCTGAGGCACAGTAGACTGGGATGCTGGGAAATGATGTCTGTGCCACTGTCTAGGTTGTGAGCTTTGTTGAGAGAAGCAGGAAACACGAGAACCTCTAAATGAAGACTGTTAACTGTAACTGCCTCAGTCTGCAGCATTTTTGAAACCCTATGTTAAGGCGTTGCCTGGCTCAAAAGGTAGGTCTTGGGGCATGGCATTATTTGATGTGGCTACATTGACGGAGACTACATTGATAGTTATGCCTGATGATGCAGGATATTAGTCATGGTCTTTCAGAAATAAGGCAGCTACTTATTAGGCTAAACACAATTTTTAGTTCAAACTTAATTGTAATATTGTAACAGATTTTTGAAACAAAATGAACTTACATAAGTGTTGACTTAACAATCTCTTAAGTCTGAGGCCCAAACTGTGCTTTTGATAATGCAGTGAATGCATGGCTAAGTACTACCATAAGAAACAGCAGTGCCCACAGCAGTATGATCACATGTATTTCTAAAACATTGTGAATTAATGGAATACAGAAAACTATTCAAATTCTAGCCCAATTGACTGGTTGTTATGTAGGAAATTAAAGTTTTGACACAGACAACTACACATGAGAGGTCAAAAGGAAATTACACAAGGTAGCTTGAAGGACTTAGGATCAGACATGATTAATGCCAATGGGAGACCCAAAATCAAATTGCAATTATGGCTAACAATATTCTAAAAGCAAGAAGTAAAGCTGATTGCTACCAATTTTAACCACTGCTGTTTCAGCAAGATGAAAAACTGAGGATCTGGGCAAAATCACTGAAACCTGTTATCAGTGAGGTGAGCTTTCAATTGAAAAGCAATAACTTGTTTCCAAAATGTTCTAGACTCTAGTTTTATTGTATAAAAAACTGATTGTTTTTCTACAAAAAATCTAGCATACTCTACTTTAACTCTTGATGTGCACAATAATCTTGAATGTGATAAAAATGATATTGTAGATGAATCTAAAACTGTAAAGTCTTTTATAATTTAAAATTTATAGAAGTTTCTGTTGAATTACTGATGAACACACATAGCTGACTCAGAAGTATATCATCCCCACAATCCTTACTGGAAATCCAGGAGCTAACAATGCATTTCTTTGTAGCTGTCTGATGTGCTGAACCATTGAAATACATGAGGTTGCTACTCAGGGAGATATCTCTAGGACCAGCACTAACTGCCCAACAGGCAGAAAGTAATATTAAAAAAAATCCCTGTTCAAGTTAGGTCTTGAATGAAAAACAAGACATTATGCTCTGATATATACCTGTATTCTTTGTTATTACTTCAACCAGATTTCTGACTTCCTTTAGTTTGTCCTTCCATTCTGGCCAGATTCTGCAAGGTTACTTAAAGGTCTCAAGAAACATAGGCACTAGAAAACCCTAATAAAGAATTTTAATCCCAAAATTGTATAGGTGGGAAGTATGACAGCGAGACTTTTGCAACTAAGGTCCTGACCACTGGCCTAGATGCAAGTCAAACTCAAATTACCATTGAGTGCTCACCCTTGTCAGTGGGTTCCAATGTAGCTTGCTAACAGAAAAGGATAAATTTGTCCATATTTACTCAATAACAATTTTGCATGTATTCAGTCACAATTCTGCAATATCCCATTTCCACATTAATCCATGGTTTTAATACAAAAGCTAGCATGACATAGTGGTTTGAGTTTTGGACTATAACTCTAAAGACCAAGCTTTGATTCTCAGATTAGCCATGAAACCCACTGAGTGACATTTGACATGTCACACTTTCTCAGCTTCTGAAGACTGTAAGAAAAGACTATGGTAGAATCCTACAAAACCACAATCCTAACACTGCATGGAATTACTAAAACACTGTATGTGCGTAAAGAAGTTTTCCACTTGCCTACTGCAGGACTCAGCTTTGGTATATCCATAGTTGGTGAAAATTCATTCTCTGCTTCTCACATGTGATGACACCACAGAGGCTTTTAATGCTTCATCAGAAAAGAGTAATTTTAGTAATCATGGCTTTTGAAAGAAATATCATTGGCGCTTTACAGACCGCCCAAAAAGGGCGGCCTGCCGGCGCCCTCATTTACTGCGTGGAGGAGCCCCAGCAGCCAGACCGCGCAATTCCTCCACGCAACAAAAAGAAGCTGCAAAATGCAGCTTCTTCTTGCGGTGCCCTTATGGCACCGCAAGGCGCCAATGGCACACTTGTGGCATCATAATGGTGCCAAGATGTGCGGACACTAAATGTCCGCTACATCAAAATGGTGGTGCCCATGTAGAACAGGCGCTGCCAATTTGTACACGGTCAGTGCGTACTAGGGTTAGGGGCGTCCGCAAAGGACGCCCCTTTCTATCTAACCCTAGTACGTGCTGTGCACGTACTTTCCGCCCATGCGGAATGGGACATAGAATCAGAGTTGGAAGAGACCACAAGGGCCATCCAATCCTACCACCTGCCATGCAAGAACTCTCAATCAAAGCATCACCAACAGATGGCCATCAAGCCTCTATTTGAAGACCTCAAAAGAAGGAGACTCCACTACACTCCAAGAGAGAATGTTCCACTGTCGAACAGCCCTTGCTTTCAGGTAGTTCTGCCTAATGTTGAGGTGGAATCTATTCTCCTTTAGCTTACATCCATTGCTCTGGGTCCTACTCTCTGGAGCAGAAGAAAACAAGCTTGCTCCTTCCTCAATATGACATCCTTTCAAATATTTGAACAGGGCTATCATGTCACCTCGTAGCCTTCTCTTTTCCAGGATAAACATCCCCAGCTCCCTAAGTTCTTCCTCATAAGGCATGGTTTCCAGACCCTTCACCATTTTAGTCACCCTCCTTTGGACACACTCCAGTTTCTCAATGTCCTTTTTAAATTGTGGTGCCCAGAACTGGACACAATATTCCAGGTGGGGCCTGACCAAGGCAGAATAGGGTGACACTATTACTTCCCTTGATCTAGACACTATACTTCTATTGATGCAGCCTAAAATCGCATTGGCCTTGTTAGCTGCCGCATTGCACTGTTGACTCATGTTCAACTTGTGGTCTACTTGCACTCCCAGATCCTTTATATTTGATGGAATTTTCAGTTGTGAATACCAGTCCCAGCTTCTGCTAATTTAGTAGTTCAAAAGCATGTAAAAATGCAAGTAGATAAATAATTACCACTTTGGTGGGAAGGTAACACTGTTCTGTGCAGTCATGCTGGCCACATGGTCATGGAGTCGTCTTTGACAATTACAAACCCATGTAACAGTTGCCTTGTCTAACTCACATTTTATAAGCTTGTTTGCAAGAATGTCATTGGGGAAACCTTGTCATAGGGATTACTGAAATTAAGATACAGTGGAACCTCGCCATACGTGGGGGATCCGTTCTGGATCCCGCCGCGTATGGCGATTTCCGCCTATGTTCGAGCCCCATTGTAAACAATGGGGCTCGTGCACAGTGGCTCAGAGGTGCGCGGGGCACAACGGGTGCGCGCATGGCGCAACAGGCGCGTGCGCCCATTCAATTGAATGGGACGTGCCGCCCCTTCTGCCCCACGCGTGCGCCCAGCGGCTTGAGCACGTACGCTCAAAGCCGCGCAAAAAAGACCGCGTATGTGGAGGCCCCACAGTATGTTGTTCCTACATCATTCCCTTTGTCTACCAAGATGGTAATTTTATCATAAAAGGAGATCAGATTAATCTGGCATGATTTATTTCTCAGAAACCCGTGTTGACTTTTTGTGATTATGGCATTGCTTTCTAAATGTTCACAAACTCTCTATTTAATGATCTGCTCTAGAATCTTTTCTGGTATTGATGTCAGACTAGCTGGATGATAATTTCTGGGATCCTCTTTTCCCCCTTTTTTGAAGATGAGGACAATGTTTGTGCTCCTCCAGTCTTCTAGGACTACCCCTGTTCTCAATTAGTTCTCAAAAATTATTGCCAATGGCTCTGAGATTACATTTGCTAATTCTTTTAATGTCCTTGGATGTATTTCATTTGGTCCTGGAGACTTATATTCATTTAGATTAATCAGGTATTTCTGTAGTTCCTCTTAGAATCATAGAATCATTGAATTGTAGAGTTGGAAGAGACGGCAAGGGCCATCCAGTCCTATCCCCTGCCATGCAGGAAATTCAAATCAAAGCATCTCCGACAGATGGCCATCTAGCCTCTGCTTAAAGACCTCCAAGGAAGGAGACTCCACTACACTCCGAGGGAGTTTGTTCGAACAGCCCTTACTGTCAGGAGGTTCCTCCTAATGTTGAGGTGGAATCTCTTTTCCTGGAGATTGCATCCATTGCTCCGGGTCCTAGTCTCTGGAGCAGCAGAAAACAAGCTTGCTCCCTGCTCAATATGACATCCTTTCAAATATTTAAACAGAGCTATCATATCATCTCTTAACCTTCTCTTCTCCAGGTTAAACAACCCCAGCTCCCTAAGTCATTCCTCATAGGACATGGTTTCCAGACCCTTTGGACATGCTCCAGTTTCTCAATGTCCTTTTTAAATTGTGGTGCCCAGAACTGGACACAATATTCCAGGTGGGGCCTGACCAAGGTAGAATAGGGTGGCACTATTACTTCCCTTGATCTAGACACTATACTTCTATTGATGCAGCCTAAAATCACATTGGCCTTGTTAGCTGCCACATCGCACTGACTCATGTTCAACTTATAGTCTACTTGGACTCCTAGATCCCTTTCAAACATAGTTTCATTCAGCCAGGTGTCCTCCATCCTATATCTGTGCATTTCATTTTTCCTCCCTAAGTGAAGTACCTTACATTTCTCCGTGTTGAATTTCATTTTGTTAGCTTTGGCCCAGTTTTCTAGTCTGTTCAGGTCATTTTGAATCTTGATCCTGTCCTCTGGGTTATTAGCTACTCCTCCTAATTTGGTGTCATCTGCAAATTTGGTAAGTATACCCCCAATTTTGTCCTCCAAGTCATTGATAAAGATGTTGAACAGTACTGGGCCCAGGACAGAGCCCTGTGGGATTCCACTGGTCACTTCTCTCCAGAATGAAAAGGAGCCATTGTTGAGTACCCTTTGGGTTCGGCCAGTCAACCAATGACAAATCTATGTAACAATTGCCTTGTCTAGCCCACATTTTACAAGCTTGTTTGCAAAAATATCATGGGGAACCTTGTCCTTACGGAAATCAAGAAATACTATATCCACAGCATTCCCTTCATCTAACAAGCTAGTAATTTTATCAAAGAAAGAGATAAGATTTGTCTGGCATGACTTCTTTCTCTGAAACCCATGTTGACTTTTTGTGATTATGGCATTGCTTTCTAGATGTTCACAGACTCTCATTTTAATGATCTGCTCCAGAATCTTTCCTGGTATAGATGTCAGACTAACTGGACGATAATTGTTTGGATCCTATTTTCCCCCTTTTGAAGATGGGGACAAGGTTTGCCCTCCTCCAGTCTGCTGGGACTTCTCCTGTTCTCCAGGAGTTCTCCAAGATTATTGCCAATGGCTCCGATATTACATTTGCCAGTTCTTTTAATACCCTTGGATGTAGTTCATCTGGTCCTGGAGACTTATATTCGTTTAGGTTAAACCGGTCTTTACTTATTCTATGCTGCATTTCTCCTATTGTGTCCTCTGCTCCATTTTCCTCAAGTGAGTACCCTTTTCCTTTTCTGAGATGACTGAGGCAAAGAAGGTGTTGAGTAATTCTGCCTTTTCTCAGTCCCTTGTTAGCATTTCTTCTCCATGTAGTAGACCTACCATTTCCTTCTTATTCCTTATGCTATGGTCAAACTCAAAAAAGCCCTATTTATTGCTCTTAACCTCTCTAGAAAGCCTGAGCTCGTTCTGTGCTTTTGCTTTTCTGGCTATCTCTGAGTTTTCCTTGTCTACGAATGGGGTCACCATAAGTCAACAGGTGATCTGAATGCATGAACACACACATACACAATCTTTCCTAGAGACAGAAAATCATGTAATTCATGAATGTGGACAATATATTAATTTTTCAGAAGAATGCATATCTAGGTCAAGACTTTTGTTTGGCATTTAGGTAGAATACAGAGTTATTAACAGCCACTCCTCAATTGTCACCCCTATATATCATGAATCTTGACGACACTTTGCTATTTTGAAAACCTGACAACACTGTGCATACCAGTTTTCATGCAAATACCCTGTGAGCCAGCTTGGTCTGAGCAAATGGTGACAGGATCAAGGTCATCCATTAAATGTAATGGCTGCATAACACTTTGAATCTAGGTCTTCTAGTTCTAGTTTGACACTTTAAATTTCACCTCATTGGCTCTCAACATTCCCTTTTACCTAAGTCTCCAGTTGCTCTGTTCATTTATGATTCATTAAACAAAGCGATGTACATAATTTCAGGGAACAGGTGAGCTTGACCCCCATAGGTATCAGACGGTGTACCACAAAATGTTCCATTGTGTGTGACATTCTTTTTAAAAAGAAATGAGGAAAAAAGCACTGTGGATCTCTAAACCTAGATTTTTCATAGTACCAATCAATGTACATATGAAAAACAGCTGCGCTGAAGGTCATCATACCACTATGAGTATGACTTTAACAAGTGGCCTTCTGACTGTTGCCATGGGAATAGTTCCCATTGCTTGTGCTGCTGAATAAAGACTATGAATTCTTATGGAAATGTAAATTGTTTCTGTCGCTGTCTGGACAATCAAAATGTACAGGCTGTCAAAAATATGAACCATTACTTCTACAGCTTCATGATCAAGCAAATCTTATTCAGCTGTGTATCTTGAAAAATTACTTCACATTTGGCTTTTTTCTGACATTTTGATGGGTCTCTTAAGATGGGAAAAACACTTAGAAAGACAAAAGGTTCTCTTAATATTTGGCACTTCTTCCTAACGCGATCCATCTCGTATCTATTTTATCATATCTATTACAGCATTTAACCCAAAGCCATGGTGAAAAAAAGACAGATATTTTCCTTTAAAATGGATGTTTGCATTGTTCATGCATGATGTCATTTTCATTTTATACTTTTATAAGGCATCTGATAGGCATTCAAAACAGCATCCAATTTCAGAAAGTTTTACTGAATCCATAATGCTGATTATGCTTGTTTCATTTCCAAAGGATAAAAGATATTCTGAAATATTATTTTTCAGCATAATGCTGTTTTTAGAAAAATGGGAGAGCACTGAAAATAATAGATTCCTAGAGTTGGAAGGAGTCCTACAGACCTGAATGCAGGATCTCCAGTCAGAGCACTGCCAGCAGGTTACTGTCCATGGACTTTTCAAAGGCATCCTGAAAAAGAAACCCCACTACCTTTCTAGGAAACTTGTTCCATTGCTGAAGTGCTGTCATTAATGTTCAATTGAAATCTACCCTCCCATGACTTAAAACCTTTAGACCTGGTTCTACCCTCTGAGGCAACAGAAAACAAGCCAGCACTCTCCTATTTGTGGCAGCCCTTGAGGTATTTAAAATGTGTGACCATGTCACCCTTCAGTCTTCTCTTCACCATTCTGAACATTCCCAACTTCTTCAATCTCTTCTCATGTTTTGTTCTCCACACCTCTTATAATCCTCATTGCCTTTCCCTGAATTCTCTAAATTGTCTCTATCCTTCTTAAACTGAAGTCCCAGAACTGGATGCAGTGCTCCAGATGAGGCCTGACAGCAATATAGTAGGACTATTACTTCCTTCAACATGGGGACCAGGCTTTTATTAATGCAGGCAGTGCATTTACCTTCTTTGTTGCAGCATCACACTGCTGGCTCATTTTTAATTTATGGTCAACAATAATCCTAAGGTTCTTTTCATATGTAATACTGCTGAGCCAAGCATCCCCCATCCTATACCTGTTCATTTGGGTTTTGTGGCCTAAATGTATAATTTTGCATTGGACTGTGGAATTTTATTTTATTACTATCAGCCCAGTTGTCTAGTGTATCAAGGTCCTTTTGAATCTATTCCTGTCTTCCAATATGTTAGTTATCCCTTCCATTTGAGGCCCCTTTTCCTATTGTGAGTGTCCCTCTTCCTCCTCTGCCACCCTACCTTCTCAGGAGAAAGCCAGGTGGAGGAGTCTGGCAGAGTGAGCATTTGCCATCTTCCTCCTCCACTCTTCCTTCTCTTCAGGAGAAAGCTGGGCAGTGGAGGAGCCTTGATGGGCAAGTGTTCACTTCTCCTCCTCTTTCTTCTCCACCTAGCCTTCTCCTTGGAAGAAAGCTGAGCAGTGGAGAAGCCTTGCAGGGTGAGTGTTCTCCTGGCCTTCTCCTCAAGAGAAAACAAGGCAGTGGAGGAGCCTTTCATGACTAGAATTTGGCCTTTCTCCTCCTCCTCCAATATCTGGCCTTTGGCTCAGGAGAAAGCTGGACAGTGGAGGAGCCATGAGGGGCAAGCATTTGCCTCCTCCTCCTCCTCCTCCTCCTCCTCCTCCACACAGTCTTCTCCTTGAGGAAAAACCAAGCAGTCAAGGAGCCTTGCAGGATGAGCATTCATCCATCCTTTTCCTCTGCCACCTGGCTTTCTCCGCAGGAGAAAGACAGACAGTGGAGGAGCTTTGTGGGGTGAGTGTTTGCCCTTCCTCTTCCACATGACCCTCTCCTCCAGAGGAGTCTAAGTGATGGAGGAGCCTTGAAGTTGTTCCACATCCTCGCGGGCTGCCTGAAATCCTTTGGTGGACCGTATGCGCCCCCTGGCCATATGTTGTGCAGGCCTGCCTTAAGGTGAACTTATAATGGTTTGGGGTTGTTGGGGGTTTTTTTGGGGGGGGGAGGAGAATAAGATTTGTTCAGAGGTTTGCCTTTGCCTTCCTTTAAGGCTGAGGGAGTGCAAAAAAAAAACCTAGTGGGTTTCTGTGGCTTGAGCCCTGGTCTCCAGAGTTGTAGTCCTACACTCAAACCCACTGGCTCCCTGTGATAAGTACGCAAGAATAATTGGACGTAAATCTCACCCAGTCATGATGTTCATTTGGTCTATTTACCCTCTGGTCAAGGAAAGTTCAAGTGTTCTTAGTTGTACTCTTCAATGATATCCATCTTTTATTTAATCAACAAAAATTTACAACCTGCTTATGCTAGATTCTTAAGTGGTATTTTTAACCATATAAACCATTAAATCCTGGGCCACTTAAGATAACTGGGAGTAAAAGAACTGATTCAGTCCCAATGACTCCAGTAGTTCAGTTCCTAAGTGGACTGGGACTGAATGGCTACTGAGATTAGAGACATAGACTGCAAGTCAGACAAGATAAAAGTGAAAGTGGTGGGCCAGACCCAGACCAAATGTGGGGGACTTGCATGTCCTAGAAGGGCTGGCCACTTTCTAAAGATCAAGCTTTTTAAACTGGAAGTGTTCTTTTAGAAATTGTGTTCCTCCTATATTTCCAGATAGAGATAATACCAGTCAGTGATGCAATGATGGTTACCATTCAGATCTCCCCTACATCTTTTTCATGTGGGATTCTCATTGATCATGCTGCAGAAACTAGCTAGTGTAGAATGCTAAGCTAAAGAAATCATATTATTCCTACCAGATCCCAGCTGTCTTGTTGTTTCCAGGATGAGTCCATAGTGTCATTGATGCCTCTAAAACAAAAGGTAGGAAGCATCCACTCCCACCATTTTTGTGGTGCTACCTGTCCTGGAGCTGATTTTCACACTGAGATGTGTGTTTGCCTCATTTTTCTCAGTGACTCATGTTTCTGACAAGCTTTGAGGAGCACAAGCACTTCTGATCCTGGTGTACTTTTGAATTTTAGTGAGATGCAGTCACAGTGGACTCAGAAACAGAAGGATTAACCCCACTGACCAGCAAAGCCCTAAGAGTTCTAAGTGTGTTGTGACCTGTATATATTAAAGAATGTCTACTGAAATATTTGTTTTCTCCAGCTCCATTAGAAAAACAGTATGTTTGCTTTTTCAGAAATGGTGATGGTTACAAAGGGCTCTCTTTTTCTTTTCTTCTTGTTGGTGGTCTTGATTAGTATGCCTTACCAAATTTTATATCCATATCTGATATGCTTTATACCATATGCTTTGCTTATATGTGCTATGTAGCCTTATTTAAATCCACTATCATGTACATAAAATTCAAAATCAGATCAAATGTGAATTTAGAATGGATGCAGGAAAAGAAAAGTTATTCTATCCATTTCTTTAATGAAATGATAAGGAAGGCTGCAACTTGACAAGAAACATGAGTCCTTTGTAAACAATTCTACTTTAAATAAGCTTAGCTCTTTCAGTTCCTTTTATCTGACAGGTCAAAGCTCTTCTTGTTAATAGCTGTGTCACACTGAGCAATCCTTGTTTGTGGCAACAGTGTGGTTCCAGGCTTATGGAATACATTATTTGATTTGATATGGCTGCTTTTCTATAGCCCAGTTCAAGGATTTTCTGAATAACTGAAAGCCTAGTGTGGGTACAGGGATGGGTCCATGCCAAGCACTGTTATTGTTGTTAGATGCCTTCAAGCTAATTTCAATTTATGGTGACCCCCATGAATGAGAGACCTCTAAGTCACCCTTCTTAAGTCTTTCAGACTTAAGGCTCTCTTTTCAGAAGTAGCATTCTAATTGACCAAGCATTATCTCTTTTCTAGTAAGTCTTGTCTTCTCGTGATATGGCCAAAATACATCAGCCACAACTTAGTCATCTGGGCTTCTAGGGAAAGGTCAGGGTTGATTTGTTCTAGGATCCATTTGTTTGTCTTTTTAGCAGTCCACAGTATCTGTAGAACTCTTCACTAGTACCACATTTCAAATGGGCTGATTTCTCCCTATCTGCTTTCTTCACTGCCCAGCTTTCACAAGCATACTTAGATATTAGAAATATAATGACACGGACCATCCTAAATTTAGTATTCAACCAAGGATAGCAAGTACTAATTTAAAGCACTAAAGTTAGAAATTTTCTAACAAAAATTTAAAAAGGTAACATAATTAAATTTATTTTAAACTTAATTGATTGACTTAAATTGGACTTTTGGCATTAATTCCAGAATTAAGTTATTAATCTGGTTTTTAATTAAATGAATGACTATGTCAAACTGCCAACAAACTGCCAACAATTTTTTTTACATTTCTCAGTTAGTTCTTTAATACATGCACAGGGCTATAGGGAGCTTTATTTGTTTTTGTTCATTACAGTATGATAGCTAAGTTAATTCCAAGGTTAAATGATTTCAAATGAACAAATAGTAAGCACAGCTCAGAAATGGGCTGATCTTTATTGTATCCAAGTTCTCTCTCCTACGTTCTGGAGACTCCTCATCTATCTCAAGAAGCTGAATGTTGATGTTGCTCTTATCCTTGAGACTGTTGGTGGAACCATATGGGAATTAGTAAACTAAATAAAGTGGGAGGTTTAGGGGATGACGTTACAAGGGAGGGAGAAAAGGAAAGCTAGATGTCGTTGCAGTATTTCCTGCACAAAACATCAAGACATTCAAATATGGGAGACATTTGTGGAAGAATTTTCATTGTCTTCCACAACAGGGAGAAAACTAATTTAATTACTGTTCATCACATGCGAGCATGAAATAACTGAGGATTTACATCTCTATACAGTATGTCACTCATATGAAGATGGTTGTGATTTTCCTTACATATTATCCTTTGTACATAATGGGTGAGAATTGTGCAGTCCTCTAGATACCATTAAGCTTCTACTTCTGGCATTCTTCACTACTGGTTATGTTTGCAAGGGCTTCTGGAAACTAAAATTCAGCAATATATGGATTGTAAAATTCCCCACCAATAGTATCTGTACTTTATGGCACCATCAAGGGGCAGCCCAGATTATCCTGTCTCCAGAGCTGTCCAGACCGTCCCCCATTGCAAAGCCCCTTGTTCTGATGTTGGGCAGCTGGCCACACATGTCCCATTGAGCCACTCAGCACATTTACCACTGCTGTGGGTTGCTTTGGTCTGAGGTCAGAATGAGGTGCTCAGTGATAGTCACATTACTGGGTGCCTTGTTCTTATTTCAGAGAGAGTGACTGTCAGTAGAATCAGATCAGAGTGTTTCATATATTCTCAGACTTTTTAAAATCCAGGGTAAGAGGAGTAAAACCTGGTTCTGGTGCTGAATGGGCCATCTGCCTTCTGGTCTGGTCACACCAGAGCCAGGCTTTGGGCCATGAATCATCCTGTCTCTTCCACACAAGGGAATGTGGAGAGGATATTATATGTGGTACATGCAGACTGGGTCTGTGACTAATATTGCAAAGGAAATGTGATATCCAAGGTCAAAAGCACACTGTGAGGTACAGTGCTTAGTGAACTGAAACAAGGTAAGTTAAAAGTTTGGATAAGGTACCTGTCCTGACAGTGCTCTCCTACCTTGGACCTATAATTAAAATGAAATTGGGCTTGGTGGATGAGTGAACTGAATAACATACATAAAAGCTTGTCCTTCTGTGGAAAATTCTTTGCAAAATATAAGTTTTGTAGCAGGACTACTTTTACTCTATAGAGTGGTATCCCAGTTTCAGGTTATCATTGTCCCCTAAATCTAAATCATTGCACCCAAATCTGTGCAATTTCTTTGGTGCTATATTATTTAACCAATGGCAGGAGACAGCCTAGTAGTTTCTCATAAAATGTCATGGTGTTGCATAAAGATGGAGTGTATCTGTTGGAGAGAGGATACATTTCTTTCACAGTCTTCAATTATGGGAAATAGTACCCTTTAAAACTGCTTCTGTGGGTCTATCCAGTCAGATCAAACCTTTCACCTTTCTGGGAGATATTTAATAGACTCAATCTTTTGAAATGAAAAGAACCATCTAGCAATTTGCAAACTTGAATAATAGATCTCCAGTGACATGACTGCATTGTTAACTTCAGTTTGTGACATATTTAGGTGAAACTATTGATGATGAATGGGTATCTTTCACAATTTATAATAATCTGATTTTGCATCTATCTTAAAATATTTTGTTGCTATGATCAGTGATACAATAAGGACAATATGACTAATCATATTTATTATCATCATACAGTTAACTCCTACCACAGCCAAAGTTGGAAGACAAAAATCTTCTTTCAATCATTTCTTCCCACTTGCTATCATTTTTAATGCTCTTCACTTAATTCTCTGAGCCTGAATATTGAGCATTTACAGCAGATTAAAGTAAGGCTATTTTCATTTCAACCTGTATTAGCCTCTTGCTAATTAGTTTTCCTGGCTTTTGTGACCTCCTAATTTGGGGGGGGGGGGAACCACAGCAAGAACATGTGAAGACAAGCACATTTACCCTGCCGATGTGGCAGCAAAACTATTGTTTCCTTTTTAGTATATATTCTTTTGACTTTATTTTTCATGACTTATTAGTTAATATTAGGCCCGATAAAATACAGTATCATATTGCTTGATGCAGTAGTATTTTGAGAAGACCTGTATTGTGGTTGTTTGTGGCATTGCAAATGAGGGAAATAGGACTAACTAGTTGCCCCTTCCTAACATACACTTTTTCTTTACTTACTTTTGGCCTTTCTTCTCTCCAACCTACCAGTCCCATAAGCATGAACGACCACTCAGTCAAGTGATCACTAATACCTTTCCTTTGTATAGCATTTTCTGACATAATTACAAGAGAGGAAGACAGATGTTTGTTTCAGATTATTGTCAGGTCCAGTGCTGGTATTTTGCCACATTGAATGAATGTTGATGTTGCTTCTGGCCTCCTTTATGTCTTCTTGTACATAGGAAGGGGCAAACAATTGTGTTTCTCCTGAAAGAAACTTCATCTTACCAGTGTGGAGTGAGAAAAAGGAAATTGCACTAAGAAGGAAGGAAGGAAGGAAGGAAGGAAGGAAGGAAGGAAGGAAGGACAGACAGAGCAGGAAAACCCCTGTTCAACTTGGAGCAGTTGGATCCTCTCCCTTCAGGATTCTATCTCAAATCAGCTGTTCCTCAGATCAGTGATTCAGCAATGATAAAACTTTTTTTCAGCTCAAAACTTCTGTGGAACAAGCAATGGCAAAATCAAGAGTACAGCAGTGGACTTGGCTCTGACCAGGGTTATCATTTGCTATCCCATCTCAAATGTTGTTTAGAATCATATAGGCTGTGTAGAAGGATTTGCATTTTCCACATAGGATTCCCTGGCTGGATTGAAATTATAGTGCAGTAGTTTACACTGCTGAGTGGATTGGGATGATCCTCCTATAAGTAACAGCTGTGCTTCAGTTGCTTCTACTTCCAACTCGCTGACAATTAATAATCCCTTATCATAAATCCACTAGCTTATATAAGAAACAAATTAATTTAATATGCTTCAGAGCATGAAATTCTTCAATTAATTAAAAGCATTTTAGATTGATAGAGACCCTCCCCTTAACAATATATGCATCCAGAAACTGTTCTGATATATTCTGAAGATGTTTCTTGCTATGGAGAAGTAAACAGGAGAACTGGGATTTGGTTTAGGGCCAACGTGACTTGAACATTAAGGCTGAGGATATAAAGAATGGCTTTGTACACTCAGCTCTACAGCTCTATCTTGTGTAATGCTAGCTGTGTTGACTGTTGGTATGTTTTTAAAATCAGCCATCCTGCAATGAAGGTTGCACAATTTCCAAACTCTGCTATCTAAGATCTCACAGTAAGAATGCCAAAGATATATTCTAAATGTGAAGTCGTAGGCTTTCATTGCTGGAATCCATAGTTTTTTGTGGGTTTTCGGGCTGTATGGCCATGTTCTGGAAGAGTTTATTCCTGATGTTTCACCAGCATTCTCTGAAGATGCCAGCCACAGATGCTGGCGAAATGTCAGGAATAAACTCTTCCAGAACATGGCCACATAGCCCCCAAAACCCACAAAAAATATATATATTCTAAAGCTAATGACAAACAATGTAAAGTATTTTAGTGCTGTTTCTCATCACTCTAGGCTAAGCTTAGCTTTCCTTTATTTTTGTAGTCCATGAGAAGCATAGTCCCATACACAGTAAAAGGAAGCAAGGTAGAGATAACACAGGGAGGGGGGCAAGAGAGAGAGGGACTGGGAACAGAGAAACAAACTGGTTCTATAAAGTAGTAAATTGTTCAGTGATGGCTACTTGCTTTCATATGAATGGGACAGTGAATCTCTACAAGGTTTAATCTGAACCTTACAGGAGCATCCAAGGTGTTGAACCCTCTTCTCCAAATAAGAACATCTCAGATAAGTTATTTAAAGCAGACGTTAAAAAGACATGAGGACAGTGCTGGGGTGGGAGCACATATGGGGACGATGCATGGGGAGGGCCTGATCAGATGTCATCCCCCCTTCTGGGTTTCACCTGGTGTACTCCACACCACCGCACCCCCCTTAATGATGCCACTACTTTTTGCTTGGTGCTTACCTTAACGAGATAAGGTGGCTGAATGTTGCTTTTAATTTCATTTTGAATATATGATATTCTATACTCTCCCATGTTTTCTGAAATATTTATAGGGGGACATTCAGTCATTATATTTTATCAAGTGCACTCTGGGGAGCTGCTGCTTGAGACATGCTCCTGATCAAATGAGGATTCTTAAGTTAAAAGGAAAAACATCTACCTCTTGGCTACTTTGTAACATTATTAAGCAACCAAACAAAAAACAAAATTCAGAAACCTCCTTTATCTACACCTTTCCCCAGAAATAGCCATTCATGCATTTGATGAAGTTCAGCTTATCCATGGAAACCTGGATCATATTAAATTTTCAAAATTCATTAGGGCTCCTTGTTGCTGTTGCTTTGCTTCAGACTAGCCATCCAGAAACAGTATAAATATTTCAGATATTCACAGCCACCATGAGAACCTCTTGAAGAATGGCAAGGAAGCCAGATCAATCAATAAATTTGAGGAAGTTCTGGTATTCAGTAAGGGAATCTCCAGACGGCCAATAGTCCCAGTAAATATTGACCTAGCATGTTCCTGGATTATGTGAGTCAAATTATTCCCACCCACCCACCACATCCCATCATGCTATAAATATACTGAGTTTCATGACTTGTTGGAGGTATGGTGAACAGTGGGCAGCACATACTTGCTTCAGTGGGATGCTCAAAGGTGCAGGAGGCACAGAGACAATAGATCTTAATGTTGGAAGTTATATTTGCTAATATTGGCATCTCCTGCTATTAAACAAAAACACTGCCTGTGTTTTTATAAGCAAACTATTATTATTATTGATTTAGTACCAGGTTCTTTCACTTTTCCTCATAAAATACTATTTAAAAAACACAAAATAATCACTCATTAGCTTACAAAAAGCATATTTCTGTTTCACCCTAGACCCTACTATTGAACAGCCATGGTGTACTCAACAATGGACTAGGGTATCTGTAATGAAAAATCAAAGAAGCAATTTAAATTGCTAAATTTATACTTCAAAGAAACTATTCTATAGTCTGTTTATAATGTGGGTGACATTTTACATTTTAATGAACCTATGGAAATTTATTAATCTATAATAATGTGCCATTCTAGCTATCACATTGTCTCTGACTTGGAGACATAATATGATTTCTCCTTGAAATTACAGCAAAAAAATTAAAATTAAATATGTGCAAGACTACACTTGCAACCCTATCCATCATGTCCATTCAGAAGTAAGCCCGACTAAGTTCAGTGACATTTCCAGGTAGGTGTGGATTGGATTGGGGCCTAAATACTATAATGCCATTTAGAATACAGAAGAGCTTTCCTGCCTGATATAAATAATGGACCTTGAATATTTGGGAAGAAGGTATCAAAATATGACAATTGCCTTTAAATTATTTCTTGAAACATTTACTTGAGTCTAGTTTTACTAAAATATAAAGCTAAAATGCCCTTGGAAGGTTTAAAGCCTTGGACTGTATAAAATGTAATTATATCAGATGATATAATTCATCTGATATAATTTTCTTTCAGATGGATTTATTCATATTTTTCAACAAGGAAGTCTGAAAACTGGACTAAGGGAACATAACAACTCTGCTTAAAGTTATAATTATAAATAACATTTCTGGAAATGTCATTTTTACGCACTTTTATAGGTGACAAGGTGAAGACAGATGAGCCTCTCAGAAGAAGTCATATCAGTTGGAAAAATTAAATAATGACAAAATGACCTTTAGTTTCTGCCCAGATCAAGAATACAGAATCTTCTGTCCACATACCTTGTTCAGCAGTATGCAAACAAACCCTTACAAAGTTGTGAACACTCTGTAAGGGTTTGTTTGCATACTGCTGAACACAGTTCTAACATCACTCATATTTCATCTGATATAATTACATTTTATCCTCTCGCTGAGGGAAATACCCATGAAGTAACTTTCTCATCTCTCTACTTCCAGCACTTTCATTCTCTCTGATCCGACTCTGAAAAAAAACTCATCAAAACCTCTGATGCTGTAGCTACCTATGGGCTCTGCATCAGGCCTCTGCAAGACTTCCCTTGGTATTGCTATTGATGGTAAATATTTCTTTTAAAAATAAGTAAATAAAGTAATGGGTGGTAAATGATTTAGTAAGTCTAGCACAGAGGACCTTAGCTGATGAGTTCCAGCATCTCCTCTCAGCAAGTGGCAGAATATGACCAGTAAGGCCGAAACAGATAGGCAGATGGCGGCAGCTTCTGGCCACTCCAGGGGCATGGCATGTATATGATACATGCCCCTTTAGTGCCTGGAAGTTGCACTGGGGCCACACTGCCACCATCTAAGGTGACCCAAAACCTTTTCCACTCCTATTTGGGGCCATGGAAGGAGGTGCCCTTGGGGCTATAACTTGTGTTTGCCACAGCTCTGGGGCAATCAGGCCAGGAGTGGATCTAGCTACTCCTTCCTGCCCATCTGCTTTGCCCCTAAGTTGCTAGTTTTACCCAGACTATATCATGGCGAGTACTCCAGTTCTCCATGACTCCCTGCCCCTTGGCAAGGCTCTTGGAAGATGGGGTCCTGAGATTTATATAGTGCAGGAATAAAAAAAAAATGAAGTTATTTAGGCATGATCCATTTCCTATCCTAATAGTGATATGAACTGTAAAAGCAGAATGCTAACAGGAATGTTTATTGTCTTAGCTTGTTGTCAGCTGTCATGAACTTCCAAGCTAAAAAAAACAATCTAGCAAGGCTTGCTAAATATTAATAAACCTTTGCTGTGCTACTGGGCAATTGTTAACATTTAGCAGTGATGCTAACATTTCATTTGCCTGGTAGAGTAGACACGCTCACTGCACATGCTGTGTGAGGAGAGTTTACTACCCAAAACTGGTTTGCTCTCTGTTCTCAGCAGTAGTCTCTACTAAGAATTAAATAAGCCCCCTTGCTGTTTGTTTTGCCAAAGGTAAGCAGTTCTTTTAGAATTTGAAGACAATGAATATTCCAGTGGGTGAAACATTTAACAAATTTATTGATGCATCAGACACAGTTCTTTAAAAACGTAGTAAATATGCTACAGTTGCAAAGCCTATTAAACCTTACTAAGCAGAGTTTCTTCTCCTTTCAGTTCTTGGGAGCACCAGGAGACAACAGCAGAGATACTCTAGGCCATCAATGTGCAGTAACCTCACTGGCTGACTTCTGCACTGAGTTTTCTGAAAGCAATTCTACAGGGGTATTTATAGGCAAAGCATCCTTGGACTACATGTTATCTTACAACTCCCACCAAATCACCCCACCCTTGTACTGGCCATGTGCCCTTCATCAATTACATCTCTGTTCTCACTTATTCAGCGAAACTTCCTTTTTAAACAGAAAACTGAATGACCACATCTATGCTTATGACTTAGATAGTGGCATCATTAGGGTTGGCATCACCCAGTGCAGCAACTCATAGTGTCACCCCTCCCCATTGACCTTCTTCCATACCACACCATACAGAATCCTTGCCCCACTCACACCATCTCTTCCACTGAGCGCCAGTGTTTTAAATGCAGGTAAATACCATAACCCGTTTCTGCCAAAAGGCAGACATTTGGAAACCAGTGGTCATACATCCCATTAGGGTGTCACTTGGTGTGGTTCATACCCCACAGATCCCCTAGTGATGACCCTCCACTTAGGAATGTGTTTAGCAGGGGTTTAGTATTAGTTCTGACCTTTATTTCAAGGCTACATCAAGGACAAACATATTAACTTTCCAAAGCCATATAAACATGAACAAAGTCAGTTCAGGTTAAAAGCACAAAGGCTTCTTAGGCCTGAAACAGACAGGTCAAATACAGTGGGTTCCAGCCGCTTTAAGAGTGTGGAATTTAAACAGTGTATGCTCCCAAACTAACCAAAAGCTGCTCCTAATGTGGCCCAAAATTGCGAGCAAAAGGAGTGGATTTAATCTGTTCCTGCTGGTGGCCCATTCGGGACCATGGCAGTGGCCTGCTTTTTGAGAGGGTCATCCAGTCATCACAATCCTGGAGTGATCATGGACCATCTGCTTTACCCCTTAGAGAACCATGTAATTAGTATAATAAATCAGTATAATAGTCATATAAAATTCAGACATGGCAACCTAAACCTCTGCATACAAGACTTACAGCAATTTCCACTGCACCCTCATCCAATTGTAGATTATCATATGTGTCCTGGACTGCAGCCAGCACACATAGACACACGCCGATAAGAATGGCTTAGCACAGCAAGTGGAAGCCAAACACAGACCTTGCAAGGAGTAAGCGTGAGAGCAGTCTGAGAAACCAAGCCAAAGTCAGGATACCAGAAGTCAGTGCAGTCTGAAAGCCAAGCCAAAGTCAGGATACCGGGAGTCAGAGTACTCAAAGCAGTCCAAGGTCAAAGCAGCCAGAACATAACAAGGGTCCAGTCCAAGGTCAATGCAACAAGGAGTCAAGATACAAGGAGCCAGTGCCAGCAGCAATCACACCAAGGGATCATGTAATAAACTCTGACACTGAGTTGAGGCCTTTCTACAGCTTAAGTAAGGGAAACTCTCCCCTATGTCACCTGCAGCTGGTTTGCTGATTGCCTCTCTGCAATCCTCCTAGACCTGCACCTGCAAGCACTCTCAGCCCTTCACTGTTTGTAAGTAGGCACCTCCATGCAAGCTTCCTCCTCAGAGTCACCACTAGGCTGTTGCACCACAGGAGGCAGCTCACTAACACTAGGACCTGGATGGGCCTCCTCCTCTGAGGCTGGGAGATCACAGCTGGGACCTGGCAGAGCAGGATGAGCACCTGGTGTAGCCTCAATTAGCTCTTGCTCTGGAGGAGGCTCCTCTTCATCCTCCTCCTCCGAGAGCTGTTCTTGGCTGACAATATGGGAGGTAAGTGTCCTCCTCCCATTGGTAAATTGTTTCATTCATGTGATGGGGGTGGGGAGATTATCACAGCTCTGCATACTTATCCCATTCTTATCCCATCTATAAACAATAATGGATGTGTCATTGGGTGATAATGAAAACACCTGTTAATACCCAATGACGCATCCATTACTGTTTACTGATGGGACAAGAACAGGATAAGCACATGGGAGAGTGATAATCTTCCCTCCAATCATGAAATGATTTAACAATGGGAGGAGCAGGCTTGCCTCCTCCATGTGATAATCTCTATTGTTTCAACTCCTCTCCACCAGTTTCAAAACATTTTGCTCTTAGGACGTCACTTTCATTGTTGTAACTTTCCTTCTATTTAAGGTTGAAATGATTATTAACAAATATAAAAGTAAAGGACAAGTTTCTGCTTTTTCTGTTGTCAGTATTTTAAATTCAAGTTTGAATTCTCATGTTTACTGTAGATGTTTTTACTCCATTGCATTTCTTCTGATTTTTAAAAATTCAAATATTCTAATGGCACTGTTTTCTGCTCTTTTGGGGGTGGGATGGGGGGAATGAGGCAAAAGCATAAAACATGAAATATTATAAGATATAGGTCACCCTAATTATCAGATATGCATAAAATCCTGTTAGATACTGATATCCTAGAGAACAAACTATGAAATACTTAGAAAATATTGTTGTTGTTGTTTTTCAAAATCACATAATTGCATATAAAATACATGGAATATTTGAAGAATATTCTAATTTGTAGGGATTAAATAGAAAGCATTGGATAGATTAATATATTAAGGAAATTTTAAAAGAGAATTTGAATGACAAATTAATGTCATTGTTCTTGTGTTTTCTTGTTGCTAAGTTGTGGTCTTATTTTATTTGAAGATTGTTTTCATGCTCATCTTCTGTTTATCTCTCTGCTTTACAAATAGTTGATTAATGAAAGTATAATATTTTCAAATGACTTACCACTCCTTTTTACTTTAATTTAAAGTGAATATTCAAAATATGATGTTAGTTAAAGAATATCATCATTTATACTGAAGACATGTCATTAGATCTGTAAAAGTGATATTATTAGAACCTTATTTTTCATATTTTCAAATGTGCTGGCAGTTTTTACTGATGATTACTACATATTATTTATATTTAGAACAATAGCAAATTTGTAAAACCTGTGAAACATTACCAAGCTCTATTCAGGGTTAACCATAGAATGACCTATTTTCTAATAAAGATAACATAGAAACTGTTGCTTTAGACCTGCATAATACAAATATCTGCTGAATGGCATTTCTTCTGAAGTTTTTAGAGGTAGATTGGCATTCAGAAGAAATATTATTATGCAAGTATGACATTTCTCATTTTGCATATCACAGCACACTGCATCACTAGGTGTATTCACATCAGAATTTAAGTGTAAAGATTTGGAGCTGTATTTGTTGGAACTAAGGCCCGATACAGACCAGCACATTGTGATACCCTGTGGGCAGAATTAGGGCATCACATCTGCATGCTGGATGCCCTAACCCTGCCCACAGGATGCCATTTTGGTGTGCACTGGTCCAAATGGTATGCGCCGTCATGATGCCTGTCCAGTGCTGCATCCATATGATGCAGTACTATTTGCATCTCCTTTTTGCACTCACTGGAGGCCAGGTCAGGACCACAGTATGAGGTGGTCGCAGCCCCAATCTGGCCATCATAGGGGCGGCTGCAGACTACTCTTTGGGGTGGTCCTGTTATATCGAAATAATAATAATAATAATAATAATAATAATTTGTTTTATTTAATACTGCTATTCCAAAGATCATAGGCGGTGAACAAGAAGTAAGCTAATTAGCAGTAAGCTAATGCCCCCAACAGTCTGGGTACTCATTTAGCGACCTCGGAAGGATGCAAGCCTGAGTCGAGCTTGGGCCCTTTTGCTGGTCTTGAACTCGCAACCTTGTGGTTTGAGTGAATGGCTACAGTACGGCATTTAACCACTGCGCCACCAGGGCTCCATAATATTATATTGTTGTATAGCCCCATAATATTATATTGTTGAAAGTTGTTTGGGATACAAAGGACAGAAGATTGTCATAATGCAAATAATGTGCAAATGTTCATTCATATAAACATTAGCGGGTTACACACCACCATTAAAGTACGCGCGGAGCGCGTACTAGGGTTAGGGAGGTGCGGTTCTTCCACACCTCCCTAACCCTAATACGCGCTCTGCGCGTAAAAAATGATGGCCATGAGGCCGTCACGGCCGCACTGCCTTTATATGGAGCGGTGCGGACGTGACGTCCTCACTCCACACCAGGGCACCCGTTTCGGAGCTCCTTCCTGGTTTGCGGCGCTGCTTTGTGTCGCTGGGCGCAGCCTTCAGATGGCTGCGCCCAGCGAAGTAAGGGAGAAAGAGGCCAAGCGGCCCCTTTCTCCTTCTCCCCGCCACCACGGGGTGTCCTTGGGGCTTGAAGCCCCAAGGACACCCCTTTTCAGGCTGCGGGGAAGCAGCGTTTTGCCCCGATACACCGGGGAAAGGGGTGGGTACACACCGCCCCAAATGGGTGGTCTGTAACCCGTCATTAAGTCTAAAGCAAATCCAGATTTATTTCCTCATTCTGGCTCAGTATCTGGTTGGGACAGTGGGGTTTTTATGTGTATAAATAATTAACTCCACAGGCTGCATCATATTATACCTATGTTATAACACCATCACAGTGAACACCATTTTCCTGACTCCTGCTATTAAATATTGCTGGTATAGGATCCAGGATCTGACCTTCCTCAAAGAGCAGGTGGAATAGATTTTATCCTAGCTGGCCTGGTGCAGATGCTTTCAGGAGCCTTATAGACACAAGGAAGATTACCGCACTAGGGTAAAAGCGTTCCCCAATACATTCTCACGGGCGCGAGCCTGGAACGTGATAAGAACCAGAACACTAGTTTACCGCACAGCGGAATGCCGCCGTCGCCGCCGGGTGTTCCAAATGTGTTCCCAATGTGTTCCAGGGAGGCCATTTCTGGGAATGCTTTTACCCTAGTGCGGTAATCTCCAAGGAGATGATCACACAGAGGCTTGGCTAGATCACACCTAAAGCTCAAGTGTGTGTTTGCTGGTCATGCTTGTCTCCCAAACTTCTGTTATGCAGAGAAATTGTGGCTCCATTAACACTTTAATGATGGGATGCCTCCATGACCATTTCATCATGGGAGACAAGCACAAAGGGTGATCACACCCTCATGCTTCAGGGACAATCTAGCCATTTTTAAAGGATGGTAAGCCTCTGTGTGATAATTTCCTGAGAGTTGCATGCATCTGATTTGTTATTACAATGCAATTTATTTAAAAGTCCAGTTGGTCACTCCTATTCCTTGACTTGTGACATCTCCATTACTTTCACTTAATTTGAGGTTAAGGTATTCCTGTGTTTCGATGTGTTAACATGTGTGGGCATCGCTCAGATTCAGTCCAAGGGTAATTGTTTAGTGGTCAAAAGTTTAAATAGGATATAGAATTTAGGAAATTTAATGACAGTCCAAAGCACACTGCAGAAATACTCCAGTTTGAGACTGCTTCAGCTGCCCTGGTTCAATACTAGGGAATTCTGGGAACTGTGGTTTTGTGAGACATTTAGCCTTCTGTGTTAGAGAGTTCTGGTGTCATAATAAACTATAATTCCCAGGATTCCCTAGCACTGAGCCGGGGTAGTTAAAGCAGTCTCAAACTGGATTATTTCTGCAGCTTGTTTTGGACCCTAGAAAATAAGTTGAGATAGGAGGAAAAATCTCAGCTAAGGTTAAAAAATCAGAGAAGGAACATTGTTATAAAGGTCAAGAAATGGACAAAAGCGACCAGGTAAGTGGAACTCAGGGCCTGAACAGACAGGCCAAAATAAAGTTGCTTCGGGTCACTTTAGAAGTATGCTGTTTAAATGATGCATGCATCCTAAAAGGCCGGAAGCCACGCCAAAGCCACGCTCCATTCCTAAGGATGAGAGTGCAGCTTTGGTGCCACTTCTGGCCTCTTAAGATGTGTGTATCATTTAAACAGCATACCTCCAAAGTAACCCGAAGCAGCTTTATTTGGCCTGTCTGTTCAGGTTGGCAGAGGCAAACAGGAAATGACTAACCTGAATGGGCAGAGAAAGAGTGATAAGATTTTTTTGCAGAAAATAAAACCCAGAGGCAGAAATTCTGAGAAGAAAAGATAGGATGAAGGTAAGGACAAAATCAGAGCAATAAAAAGAGAGAGGAGAGAGAGAGCGGAAGAGACTTGGAATACATGGAGCTAAAAAAACCATTATGAAAGATGGCCACTGTTTGCATCTCTTTTTTGTTTCTTTTGTCTGTTTTCTGACCAACCATGAAATAATGAGACCATACATAAGATTTAGGTTAAATATAGGACACTTTATTTAAACTATTTAAGTTTATCTTCTGAGATGTGCAAACAACCTCATGTAGGATCAGCCGAGGCACATTGTCTCACTCTAATCTTCTCTCCAGCTTCCACTGGGTGAGACATCAGCAGAGTTGCTCCCCAGCCAGCTCACTACTCAAAGACCAATGTATATATATATATCCTACTTTTTCTCTAGATTGGGACTCAAAATGACTTAGACATTTAAAAAAAACATTTTTTTAAAAAAGCCACAAAATAAAAAAAAGTTTTTTTTAAAAAAAATTAAAACAATAAAAAAGCAGGTTCAAACAAATATTAAAACACACACTAGCACACCAATAAGCAATATCCAGTGTATTGTGTAAGATGGGCCTTATATCATTACTCATCAAACGCTTGTTGAAATAGAAAAGGCTTTGCTTTTCTACAAAAAGAAAGTAGGGAGGGTGTTAGTCTAATGTCTCTGGGAAGGGATTTGCAGTGACTGGGGGTAGCCACTGAGAACACCTTCACCCAGGTTCCTACTAGATGTACCTTTGAGGGTGATGTGATAGGGAAAAGGCCTCCCAAGCAGCTCTTGGAGCAAAATATGTTCTTAAGACAGATAATGACCCTTCAAATAACTTGGACTTGAGCTGTGTAGGGCTTTAAAGGTAATAACCAGCACAGAACCCAAGAATTAAACCCCCACGTTGCTTGAACCCTGAAAATGATGGCCACCCCTGAGGACAGCCTCATTCCCTGTCACCAGATCTCATGACTTGTAAAGCCAGTTCCAGAGACCTCTCCTCCACCAAATGGGTCCCATGACAAACTGTGTGCAGTTTGGGCTGGTTTTCAGTCCATGACGGATTTAATGAAATACAAACATATTGTAAGAGAAATACCACTTACTGTTAATTATGGTCTTAAACATCTTTACAGAGACAATTACAGACAGGTGTGACTTTTTTTTGCACCTGCTGTATTTTATTTTCCAAAGCCTTTACAGTTTTGATAAAACATGTTTATAAATCAGTAATCTGGGGATAAATAGCTTCATAACCACTTGATCATTAAAATAATTGGTTTGTTTATTACTGATCCTGATACAAATGAACTTTTCCATATAGGCTACAACCTCAGAGTGGACCTGTATGGTACATTTTCATAACCATATTGTGGTCATGCTGTTTCGCTTTACTTTTTAAAAAGTAAAGTTTCTCATTCTTTTTTTCCCCCTTTTTTTTGAGAAGGGTAATATTTTTAAAAGCGTACTTTGAATCATTTAAAAACAACAACATAAATGTTAGTTTCTTGAATAAACATATTCTTCATTGAATAACATATTATTTATTGTAACTGTTATTGTATCAAGCTATCGGTCACCACCCAAACAAAAGTGGGGAATGTAAAGCATGAGAGTCACATGAAGTTATTGGGACCCATCCCTGAACAGCTGCCCACCCCAGTTTGATATGTACAACATATCTCAGTATCTGAAATCTTAAATGTTTGGCAAATCTAGCTATTGCCAGACACCAGAAAGCATTGTTGGTACTAGCATAGAAGCTCAAGCATATCTACAGTGAAATGAAGTGAGTGTTAAGGGTACTTATTCTATGTAGAATTTTTGGAGAAAGTATTAAGTCAGACTATATTTTCCCTCTGTTGCTTTTCTGTATTAAATTGATATGCTTCTGAAAAATTTGCTATGTAAAAATTTCTATTGAACTAAATTACAGGGATAGATGTTTGCAATGGTTGGAAATGGCACTAAACATCTGAACAGGTTCCAGTGACATGGATAAGAAATTCTTATCCAAAAGCAAGCAGCTGCCTAGAAGAGTAAAGGCTAAGTATCTTTATAGTTTCAGGTAATCCTTTCGTCAAATCAGCTTTCTCTCAAGGTAAATCTCTTCCCAAGAGGTTCAAAAGTTAAATTTCTAAGCTATATGGGACTTTCACTGACCGTCATTTTATCAATGCTCCTCTCTCTACCTCCATGTCTATTGCCTTCAATTATTTCCCTCCAACCATCCAAGATTAAGGACTTCTATACAACATAAGGCTAAGTTATATTTTCCATTTTTAACTTGTGTGCTAAACTGGGAGCCTCTTCAGACTGCCTTCAGCTTTTTACAGTAGGGCTACTGATTATACAAACTGCACCTGCACATCTTTATTATTTCTTTATGACAACACAGGTGACACTTTAGATCTGAATGATCCTTTCATTTTGAGATACTGTCTACTTCTGGTCAGAGTCTAACCACGTACTTGATATAAATTTGTTACAAGATTGAAGTGTCAAAAACGCTTTCCAATTTCTCATATCAAACGAGATCCGATATAGCTGCTTAAAAAACGGAACTCTTTAAAATATGACTTCTGCAAACCATTGCAAAACACTGTAAATCATTCCCCAAGCCTATTGTGACCTGAATCACTTTATGAGTAAAAGAATGTCAGTGTTCTGTGCGGACTCCTGGGAGCCAAAATGAAGGGAAAGAAGGATAGAAAATGTCTGAAATAGCAGTTCAGATTCAATCCTCACCCAAGGCCCCCAAAACCAGACAAGAACTAGGACTGCATATTTGTGCCAGCAGCACGTATAACCTACAAGTCATATCTAAAGAATTAAAGGAACATGGGCCCCGAGAGTTATCCAATTTCTCCCAAAAAACACACACAGAGAAAAATGTGATTTATTATTATCATTCGTAGTAAAAGGGAATGCATCTCTAACACTGAAAAGGTGATAAGGCAAATTAATCTGAAGAATGAAGATGAATGTTCTCTAGAGATGGGCTGAATTCATTTCTCAGACAGTAATTTTTTTTTCCTGAGAAACTGTCATTTCCCCCCCTGATCTACTTTGGAAAAAAAGAAGCCCATACTGCAGAATTTTCTGTATTCCCTACCAGTTTTGTGACAGTTGCTATCCTCTCAGCCTTTCCCCTTTCTGGAAGTATGCAAGGTCCTCCAAGATCTTGTGAAAAAATGTAAAATGGTGGCTGCTTATATAGTTGTTGCTAAGACAAACAGACAAACAAACAATATCCTTGGTGAAAAGAATGAAGTGGTATTACTGCAAATGGAGAGCACCCCCCCCCCAAAAAAAAAAAAAAATTGGAGGATTTGTTTTTCCTCAGAGCAATTCAGTAAAACAGAAATGGTCATTTTCTTGACTTATAAATAGCATAGATAATTTCAAACGTCATTGGGGCATAGCTACCATATGTTATGATCCCAATTTGCCTCTTCACAAATCTTCTCAATAGGGAAAAAGGACTCCTCTCAGGATACATAGTGTTGGAATTTTATGGCACGTCTTTCTCTTCTAGGCCTACAACATCTTCAAAAGATTCTTCTGTTGTTTTACTGCTTCCTAAGTGCTAAAAGAATAGGGTTGGAAGGAAATAGTCTTAGGACATTCATTTTTAGATTGTAAGCCTTAGGGCAGGGAACCATCCAATTAAAAAGATTGTATGTACAGCGCTGTGTATATTTACAGCGCTTTATAAATAAAGGTTAATAATAATAATAATAATAATAATAATAATAATAATAATAATAATAATAATCCATATAAAATTTGATCACAAAAAAAATATGTTAGTGGCAAATGGACATGTGTATAAATCTTATCATTTCTAACTGCTTTATCACAATAGGGGGCAAGCAGGATTTAAACAAGAGTTAAAGAAGACTTAAATAGGAAATGCCTAATGTTTATCATACGACATTTCCTGTTTAACTCTCATTTAATTCTGGTTTAAATCCTGTTTCCCCCTAGTGTGATAAAGCAGTAAGACAGTAGTCAACACCAGCCATCTCATCGCAATGAGACAACAAATCAAGAAATCTCCAACCTGCTCAAGAGATCTCACTTCCAGTCCAAGACTGAGATGGCAAGTCAGGGTGTTTTTTGTTATTTTTTTTCCATTGCAGTTTCTGCCATTTCAGCAAAATATACTTTGCCTATTTTTTTTCTTTTTGTGTAAAATGAGTGTTCTTTCCATTTTGGAAAAGTAAGCATGCACACACAGAAAGAAAAAGATAGGCTGATTGATCAGAATAGGACATATAACACATCGGTTGCTACAAGGCAACTATTATTACACCTCCTAATAGTGCATATTTTACAGAAACCCTCTCATTGTTGCTTGTATCAAGATTTTGTTTAAACCTCTCTTGTTTTCTGCATGAGCATCCTCTCCAACATTTCCCAGATGAAAAACCAGGATACAGTGAGCCCTCTTCTCACGCAGGGGATCCGTTCTGGACCCCCTCCCCCACGTAAGGGAAAATCCGCATATGCTCACACCCCATAGGAAACAATGGGTCATGTGCACATGTTGGTGGTGTGGTGCATGCATGCAGGTGCCCACACCATTGTTTTTATTGTAGTGTGGTTTCCGCTTAAGCAGGAAGCCGCGTATAGTGTGCCCATGTATAGCACGGGTGCACTGTATATATAGCCAAGCAGCACCAGAGGGTAATTAAGATGGTATAGGTTATTACTAAGAAAGGGGGTGAAGCAGTTTGCTTTTGCCTGAGCCTACCAGAAAGGGCAAGGTCTTAACCTACTAGGTTAAATGAATGCAAATGGCTTCTGCACTTTGAACTCAGTTTTCATCAACTGAAGTAAGCTGAGGATGAAAGGGGAAAGTGGGAAGAAGATAGGCAAACTGGGACATTTTAAAATTGACTTTAAAAGAGGGACAACAGAGAATTAACTGTGGGACATTTAGGAGTTTTTTGCACAGCTAAAAACCCTGGCTTACCTTTCCTGGTTTAAATCCTCTTCCAGGGTGCAGCTGATTATTGCTTACATTTTGCTGCCGATGCCACCTCTTGCTTAAAACCCACCTAAAACTTGCCTAAAACCTGGCTCGCAGCCACTCTCCTCTAGCCAATCTGCAAATTTAGGAAGATCTCAACTTTGCAAATCAGCCAGCTGAGCATGGCTGGGAGCCGGGATTTAGGCAGGCTTTAGGTGGAAGGTGGCATCGGTGGCAAAAGGTGAGTGATGATACCAGGTTGCATCCCAGAAGAGAATTTAAACCAGGCAAGGTAAACCGGGTTTTTTAGCTGTGTGAAAAACTCCTTAGAGTGTATCTTTAGCTGCATACATAATGCAGAAATAATCCACTTTGATACCATTTTAACTTCCATGGCATAATAATAATAATAATAATAATAATAATAATAATAATAATAATAATAATAATAATAATATTGTTTATTTATAGCCCGCTTTTCCAAAGGAGATCAAAGCGGGTTACAACAAGGGTATAAAACATTATACAATTTGAACAAACAGTATATATACATCATAAAAACACTCTAGAGTTAAAAAACACCATAAAATTACAGAGAATGAAAACAAAAACAAAAACAATGCAATGTAATTCTGGGAATTGTAGTTTTGTGAGACATTTAGAATTTTCTTTCAAAGAGCTCTGGTTCCAAAACAAAATACAAATCCCAGGAAACCAGCGGTGTCAAGCTGGATTATTTTTACAGTGTGGGTGCAGCCTATGAGGACAAAACAAGGTAGAATTTACATGTATTTTTTCACTGAAAATTTGTACAGGAAACTCGACCTTGTAAGATGGGAAGATCTTTAGCCCATAGACCAGACCCATTCTGACCTACACTATTCATTCTAGCTGAGTTTCTGTTATTTGGCTTTGTGTAATTCCCAGGTGTTCTGGAGAGATTTGGCTCTTGACTTTCCCTTTTAACTTCTTTTCTACATATCCTCTCCATTTTTGCTCTTTTGAATATTTTGTGCAGTGACTTTATTATTTGAAGAAAGCTTCTCACTGAACAGATTTGAAATTCTTCATATGCCTTAAAACAAAAATGTATCTCTATTAATAGTTATTTCTTGATAAAAGGAATAAGTGGAGGATGAGAAGGCTAGAATATTAGCTATATGCAGGTCAGTAGGAAGGGATCATGCAGAGTCTAGTAATCTTTATAATAATTATCAGCAGATCTAATGATATATAAAAATAATGAAATATGCCTATCTAGAAATTATTATACGTATTTCTAGAAATTCAGACAGCATGTGTAATAGTCTGAACATTAGCCTGTGGGGAGCATTGCACTAAGACTCTGGAGACGAGGTTTAGAATCCTTGCTCAGCCATGGAAACCCAGTGGATGACCTTAGGCCAGTCACACACTCTCAGCCTCAGAGAAAGGCAAACAAAAATCTGTCTCTGAACAAATGTTGACAAAAAAAACCTATGACAGGTTCACTTTAGGGTCACCATGAATTGGAAACAGCTTGAAGGCATACAGCAAGAATAAATTAGTAAAAATGTAAAATAGTTGTTCTCTGTCTCAGCTATGAAAATATGTGTTTGTTTATTTCAGCCTGATTTAGAGAGAGGTTGTGAGGGATGGGAACAAAAATTTCATTTGATCCATCTTTTAACTAAAAACTCTCCAAGATTTACGTACTTCTTAGGCATGCTGGACATAACAATAAAGCTGAATACTGAGCACTTAGATCTTAAAAGTCTGAATTTAAAACTCTTTGTACTGTATTCAATAATGTTTGTGATGCTGAATTATGGTTGTTACCTCCTTTTCTGACAAGCTCCTTTTCTTTAAAATGAAAATGGCAGGCAGGCTTAATAAGGTAGCCATTGGAAAAGTGTATCTATCAACCTGACCTGTACAGATGTTCAAGATGTTGTTTTAGAACATTGTGGAAGAATGCTGTCTGCCTTTATTTTACTGCAGTTCCATGTCCAGATCACAGAACAGGTTTTAGTCTCTTCAGATTAATTAGGATGGACCAGTTCAAACCTACCTCAAATACCCCAGTTCAGTTCTGACTTGAGATTAATTGGTTTCATATCCTTAGCTGTTATGATTATTAATCTAATCATGGGATAAGTCCTTCTCAAACTTTCCAAGCAATTTTGAGCAAACAACATTGTTCACTTATTTCAGAAGACGTGGTCTGAATTTCATGCTTAAGAAACATTCTTAGCAGATAAACTTATTTTTTTCATAGGCTTACAACATTTTTTTCTGAAAGCTTTTCTTCCTTCCACCAACTAGTTACAATTACATTTTGTTGATTTGATTGCCTGGTAATTCCATAAGGTTACTTGAGTTTTGTGTTGCTAAAAAGAACTTGACTTTGATTGACAGATTTTTTGATATTCAAAGGTCAGAACTCTCCATCTTTCTGTAAGAATTCTGAGATCCTTGCATCAAGAAAAAGAGGAACAGCAGCAAAAGAGGAACAGGATTGTTATTTGTAGTTATAATTAGCTCACCTGACCTATATGAACCCCATTTTCTCAATATATATTTTATTATACTAAGTCATGTGGAAACATTTCAAAATGATGAGTATATTATCCAACTGGAATACAACCTTACTGTCTGTACAAACATAGATCCATCCCACACAAACAAAGAATATTGTCTTGTTATTCTGTTATCATTTGAAGATACTTCTGCATGAGTTAATATGGAAATTAAAGTGTAGTTGCCTGCCCAATAATCTGTTTCTCAAGAGCAACCACTCCTGGTCATTCCTTCAGAATTGCCTACAGTTCATCAAGGATGAAATATATTATTTATAAAGATGTTTTTTCCCCTGAACTCATGGTGCATATGTTTACTGTGTTCATGAAAGTCTGTGTGAACTTTGTAACTATGAAAGCTCCTTGAACAAAAAACTTCAAACAAGAACATTCATTTTCTGTTCTACATGTCAGACCAAGGTTTTGTTTTGTTTTGTTTTTTTAATTACCTTTACCTATGGTCAAAGGAAAGTACCCAACCATGAACAAAATGGAAAAAAATGTGGTAGTAAGTCATTAAGGCACACTACAGACTGCCCCAAAGGGGCAGTCTGTGGCGCCTCTTTTAGCTCCGGGTTGGGGACATGGCAGCCTCACCAGCAGCCCTGCTGCCCCAATCCAGAGTTTTTCTGGACCATAGAGGCAGCAAAATGCTGCTTCTCCGTGGTGCGAAAAAGGGGTGTCCTTGGGGCTTCATGCCCCTGGACACCCCAGGAGCCAGAGTCATGGGAGAAAGGGGCCGCCCAGCCCCTTTCTCCCCGGCATAGTTCCTGCTACTATTTGGTTGCTGCGGGGATAATGTGCATGCCCAAAAGGAGCTCTGTTATGGAGCTCATTCACACGCCTACCGTAAGCAGTTTGGGGTGGCATGGAGACGTTATACATGTGCCACACCGTTTGGACATGGTGCATGTGTGACATCATCATAGCAGCCCCCGTGTGGACAGGAGGCCACCATGATCATGTGTGGTCGCTCCACCCCCACGCAACCCTAGTACATGGCCAGGCTGGTGCAAAGCACCAGTCTGGAACATGCCTAAGTCAGCAAGGAACAATGTTCTTACTGAATCCAATCTCTTATGGATTTCCACACCCAAACAAAGTGGCTTGCCACTTTAAGAGAGGGTGTGTTTTTGAGCCCCCCCCCCCCCATGAATTGAGGCCAGGGTCCTTAATCAGGGCATGGCCTCATTGGCCAAGCCTGGGCATGTGAAGGGGGCAGACCAAAGCTATTTAAGCTGTCTCATCCACTCTCCCTGCCCTCTTTCAAATTTGGAAGCTTACCAAGGAGCAGAGAGTAGCTTCAGTTAAAGTTTGTGGTGGTTTAGGTTACAGGTGGGAATTTTTGGCTTGGTCGGGGTGGCAGCTGGGTATTTTGGCCCCCTCCCTTGCCTGTCTTGCTGCCTTTTGGTTGTTGGGGCCGCCATGTGTGCTTTTGGCTTTGTGGCCTTTTGCGGCACCAGGTGTCTTTGCCTCAGGTGTGCTGACTTTCTCCCTCCTCCCCTGCAGATGGTTGTGACTTGCTGTTTTAACCCCAGTGCATTGTGCTCTGCCATAGATCACCAGTTGTTCCCCTCTTTCCCCTCCCTGGGTAGTTTTGGCTGTGTTGGGGCTGCCTTTGTCCCAAGCACTTCACCCGTGCCACAGCTTGCTGGCTTTTCCCTTCCTCTGGGGTTGTTTTGCCTCACTGGGCTGTGTTGGACTGGCATGCCGTTTCACCCCTGGGTGCTTCGCCTGCATCGCATAAAATAGGCACCATTTTATGTTGTATCTTTGCTGCAGCCACCATTTTGTTTCTTGTGCCCTATAGCAACCAAATACAAGGTGTTTTGGGAAGCTACGCAGGTTCAGCCCAGGTTTGTGATTGGATGGGTGACCACCAACAGGGATTTCTAATCATTTATTTATATTATTTTTGAGTTCTATTCTCTTATTTTTTTTTAGAACTCTCCATAAGAAATTCCTTTTTTCTTAGAGAGGCAATTAAAGCAGTGAAGAGATCCTCCTCGTCGGCTCGTATTCCATCTGCAAAGAGAAAGAAGGTGACAACAACAGAGACCTTGGAATAATTGTTCTTCTCATTAATTTTTTCAGTACTTGATAGAGTATTTTTCCAAGGACTGGGGTCTTTCAAAGGGGATCTCACCAGTAAAAGCAATATACTGTGGAAGGATACAGCCTTCTCTACTGTGACACTCTATTTACGGAATGCCCTTCTGTGATGGTTTCTTCTCTGTAAGTGCCTTACCTGGAACCCAGGAAAAACCCTCCTTATGCCCACAATTTAAGCCTCTCCTTCTGTTTACCCTATAGGGACTCTAAAGTGGTTGCAGCTATGGACTACAGTATTATGTTCTCTTTTTGGGGGAGAGGGTCATATTTGCATGTGTAACATTGATAATCTAACAGTCCCTTAGGTGAATAATTTGAGCAGAGGATAAACAAGAGATCAGTTATTGAATAAACAGTTTCTTTATAACATTAAGCAGAACAGCTATCTTACTACTTCCTTTAATCTCACATTTGCATCTAATACTCAAACTCTACTGAACTCTCACACCTATGTGTAGGGGAATTCAAGTTTCCTAAGGCTTCAGCCCTTGGTAAGGAAACAAAAAATATTTAAAATATCAAAACTATCAAAGCCAAGCTTGTGAGGGTCTACCTTGTAAATCAGCAGAGCAGCAGAAATGGTCTTTTGCCTTAAGATGCTTCTATAAGAACTGAGGCTGACACAAATAGCTTGTAGTTTAAAAAAAAAAACTTTACTAATGGCTTAAATCTACATATACATGGAAGCTACATCCTAACCTATCTAGTGAATAGTTCAGGTAAAAAAAGAAGTTTGTATCTCACTATCTTTCGGAGGAAAGTTGAGAGAACATGGTGATGACCGAAGGGAAGCAGGAGAGATCTATTGTGTGAGAGAACTTCCTAAGGAAGTTTCTTAGATCACATGATCTGTTTACCAACTTACAAAGGTATTTATTGCCCCTGTAATTTAGCAGGACCAAATGGCATGCAAATAGAGAGAGAAGACAGTAGAGATGAATGCAGGAAAATTCTATCTATCTGAGGAGGGGGAGAGAGAATGCAATGATTTTCCAACAATATGGCTTCCCTCTTGGTTTCTCTCAGACCCTTGAAACACCACTCTAGCTCTAGCTCACTCTTTTTCAACCCCACAGCCCATCATGTGAATGGTCCAGCTTTTCTTTTCTTTTCCCCCTCACCCATTCCAAGAGCTATGATTGGTTGGTTATATGATTTGGACAGGCCCTCTGGCTCTGCTCTCTGCCATGCTTCCCATTGGTTCCAATGTGAGCTACATTCTGGTGCAAAGTAAAAACATATTTTATTAAGGATTTGGTAGTCTAACTATTTTATCCAGTTTGAGCAGACCTTATCCAGTGTGGTGTAGTGGTTTGGGCACTGGACTATGATCAGGGCTCAAATCTCAGCGTGGCTATGGCCATTGGGTCCTTGGGCAAGTCATACTCTCTCAGCTGCAGAGGAAGGCATAAGGCAAACCTCCTCTAAGTAAATTTGGACAACAAAAGCCTGTGCTATGGTTGCCTTTTGGCAATAAGTAAGAAACAATGTGAAGGCACATAACAACAGATGCTTCTAAATTTTTAAAACTTGTTGTAAATTGACCTATTGTTTAATATGTTTTTAAAATGTTTAAATTATTGTGGTTCTGCCCCTTGCTTACAAAGGAGCTTGGGGCAACACTACAGTGAGGATCCATCCAACACAGCTACAGTCTTCACACCAGTGGGATGAATTGCAGTTAGTCTTTATTATCAGTGAAAACAGTGTTTAAGCAACCGTTCTAAAAGTGTCCTTCCAGACAGCCAGTTTTACCAAACCAAAAGGCTTAATGCCAGTCCAGTCTGGACAAATAAATAAACACCTTGAGTGTGATAAGGCAAGCTTCCCACTCCTGTGGCTCCATGGTTTCTCCCTCCTTGTTATCTACCTCTTAGAAATTGATTTACTTTTCAGTCCCCTACCACTCAAACTTCTCAGGTATTTGGCCACTCCTGCCACATGTCAACCTTGGCTGGGCTTCTGTCCTCTATCTAGAGGGTTTGTTCCCTTTAGGGCCTTCAGCTTGTCTTCTTTGGCCTTCTATTCCTCAAACCTTCATCTTCCCCTCCTCTTTCTCTGCTGGGCCAGTTGTCTCTTCTTCCCCTTCCTGCTCCAGCTATTTGGTCTCCTGTTTCCACCTTCCTCTTGGCCACACTACTCCCTCCTCTTAAGTTCCTTTCCCCAGCCACCTATCTCTGTCTTCTAGGCAGCATGTCTCCCTTCCTTTCTCTGCCTTCATTGCCTCCTGTCTCTTCTCCTCTCATTTCATCTCTCTCTCTATCTTTTCTCCCTCCATTTCCTTTTCCTCTTAGCTTGTCCTGCTTGCAGCACAGGTCTCCTGCTGGCATTTCTTCCCAGGACATACTCCACGGCATGCTCACATCTGCTCTTGTCACCCCAATCCCTGTGGATTGCTGACTCCAGGGATGCCCTGGTCTTGAAGGGACTGTCTCAAAGGCAGGCATCCTGACACTCTCTCTGGCATGCGACAATTATTTTTTACTGTCTTATAAATTTAATATTTTTAAAAAATATTTACACTGATTGTATTGTTCTTCATCCTGAGAACATTAGATATAGAGTAGGTGTAAACATTTTAATAAATAACAAAACAAGAATTTGACCAATACCATAAATTTTCTTACTTACTGAAATTTTGTATGGAACATACTCTACCAAAAAAGCAAGCACCACCAGCCCCACATCCAGATAGGAATGATGCAAAATAATAGGTTTTTAATAATAGTTTTATTTAATAATATAATTTAATAATAGGTTTTAATAATAATTTTGATTTAGTTCTTGCATTCACATATCACATTTTCACCTAGATATCCAAAAGCATTAAAATTAAAATTAAAAACTGAAATAAAAAACTTATCAAAAATAATTATGGCAGGTCATAATGTTTGTGCTGTATACTAAAATGATTTAGTCATACAGAGAGAGGTAATAGTTGATACACTGGTGTCTCACAGTAGTGAGCTGAGGAAATATACACTGCCAGATGAAGAATGAATAGTTAAAATAGATTTTATATTCCTGTTGAGAGGAGAAATATCAGGTTGCTGAAATGCTTGATCAGTGCACCATGTTGGCTGGACTGGAGCAGTAATTGCTTGGCATTTTTTCAATAACATGGATTCTGCATGAATGAATTGCTTTTTCATCTTTTTTCCCTGTGCAAATTATCCATTAATCTTAGACAGAGATGGGAAGAATGGTCTCAATTATTCATTTTCTGGTTGAAAAATGAGTTTCCCAACAGTTGGGAAATTCTGTCAAAAAGACTCATAGAGCAACCAAACTTTTGCACAGTTTCTACCAATGTTTATATGTCCCATTGTGTTTTGTAGAAATTATTCTGAGAAATGCATGGAATTTGTGTAAAAAAGTGTAACCTCTGCAGAACACATTTTATTATGCTACAAACTCATTTTTTTTTTTGGTCCAGAAAATGTTTATTTCTCAACAGAATAGTTATTCTGGGACACTTCAAGATGTTTAAATCCAGGGAGAATAATGAGCATACATAATCAGGTTTCTCCCACAGCTAGGAAAAACCTGTGGTTGTCATTCTGTATTGCAGTTAGGAATTCAAGACCTTGAAGTGCTGTATCTACTTAGTTATATATGTGGACCTATTGCCACTATCATAAATGCCCTCTGAATCCTATTTTACCAGATAGCAAACATACCAAGAGATGGAGGTCTCTTTAGCTGGCAATTGGGGTGCAGAAGGATGACATTTCTATGTCAGTCAGTGAGGTTGTGTCAGTCAGGACCCTTGTCACAATTCCTTGGTCATTGGTGGCAAGGGATGGACATGTCAATTACCAGCTGAATAGACCTCATAGCGTCTGCTGTTTGATAAAGCAAGTTGTGGGGTAGGGTTCAGACCAGGAGATGTTACTTAGTTACACACATATAACTAAGCAGGTGATATAGAATATGGGCCAGTGGTTATTAGTCATACATGCATGTGATGATGAAATAGCACTTACCTTCCTAATAAATAACACAAATATCATGGCAATGAAGTGATTCCTTCCATTGCTTGCTAATGTTGAAGTTCTAATGGTGAAGATGACTCTCTACTTCCCTCCCACCCCACTCTATATAGCCACTGATATTATAGTCATTTCTTTGTTTCCAGTATTTTTATGCCAGCTTTTAAAAGAACAAGGGGGAAAAACCCCACAAAAAATAACAATGTCTTCGGGGCAGTTCACTGAGAATAAAATAATATCAAATCATGTTGAAGCCCAAGCAGGAAAAACAAACAAAGAAACATACTTCCAGTGGATTCTTAAAAGCCGGGTTTTTTTTTGGGGGGGGGGGTTTGCTGGGGGGCAGGGTGTTGTAAGTAGTATTGTGTTTTCAATAAGAAACTAAAGATGAACACAACCCATTTGAAGGAAAAGGTTTTATACTTCAAGAGCAACAGTAGAAAACCTTCTTTTCCTTATGGAACAAATTTTAGTTTTCAGAAATCCTGTGAACTGTATGTGAGTTTTATGGACTGGTGTCCACACACCTAGCTGAAGAGATAAGTGTGCTTTAGCACATTGCTTCTGTCTCAGCCTCCTTACACACCTCCCAAATCTGCTCTGGACCCCTCTGGAGCAGATTTAGTGCAAGAAGGGGAAATGAATTGAAATATCCTATTGTATACTGAACTATATTTAACATTTCTGTAATATTAAATATAGTTCAGTATAGTTGGCCCAAATACCCTTAAAGATGGTCAGGCTTGGTTAGTACTTGGATGGGAGACCACCAATGAATACCAGATGCTATAAGAAGAAATAGGTAAAACCATCTCTAAGTAGCCCTTACTTGAGAAAACCTTATAAAATTGATGGGGTCATCCAAAATTGGCGGGCAACTTGAAAGCACATACACACAGATTTGTAAATGAGACTTAAATGACTTTACAACTGAAGGTCCATGTGTTACAAATCATACCATGGGTTATCCAGGACTACGACAATGGACAAAAGGAAAATGTGAGCTAGCATGAATATCCTAGAAAAGGTTCACACTGATCTACATCTGTCAATAGAAGGATGGTGTCATGTATCATGTGTGGGTGTATAGAAGTGTAAATACAGTGCACTTGCGTCATACATGGGCACCTTTTACGCGGATGTCAGCTTATGCTGAAAGCCGTGCAACGGGGTTGCAATGGTGTGCACGTCATGCTGCATGTCATGCACAAGCCCCATTATTTTCAATGGGCTCAAGAATACATGCTATTTGCCTTACGTGGAGGGGTCCAGAACAGATCATCTGTGTAAGGCAAGGATGCACTGTATAGATATGAGTGTAGAAATAAATGCACATGCTCACACAAATAACAGCCTAGAAGTAGTTAAATAATTGCTATACTCATGGTATGAATGTATGCTTGCCATGGCCTGTATTTTTCCAAAATCAGATTCAGGTACTTTCCACTTAAAAATGCACTTTTATCCTTTTTCTTTTTCATTCATTAGTTTGTTTGTTCAGGGCACAATCTGTCATCCTCCTTCACTGCCCCCTCACTTGATTGTACATTTCAAAAACTTGTGCAGGAGTCAGATATCCCACTGAGCTCAGAGAAATCGGTATTAATAAACACATTGATTTTCTGTTACACAGGAGGGAGGCATTGTTAGGTTTTCCTCTGTACGCAGACATAAAGCAACTGTACCCAGCATGTGCATCATTCATGGACTAGGCCAGTGATTCTTAACCTTTTCTTCACCACAGACCCCATTAAATCTCTTTTGTTCCTGTGGACCATCAAGACTTAAGTCAAGATTTAAAACCCTGAAGTGCATCAAATATTTATTTAAAGTAACTCATCAAGGGTCTTCTGATTTGGAAAGAAGGGAAAAATAAGTAAATTCATATGCTCCTATTATAATATTTTTGATTGTTGGATGTGAGCACATGAGATGCAGAGGGATCAAACTTTATTCTCATTCTTCCACAGTGTGTGCTGCTTTGATACATGAGGGGATGTTCCTGAAAGCAGAGCCAGATACACAGAAGTGTGCTCACATACACACACATGCACACAATACCCTCCCTTGCTCATAGACATCCAGACTACAGCTCCCTCTGCTCTATAACTGCTGTTGCTCCCATTGCTACTGGTTATTACAGCCAGCCTGCCTGCTGTCTGCTCTTGCTATTTGCTTCCCTTCACCCCCAATTCTACATACACCAGCAGCCCCAAAGTCTGCCATTCTGTGACTCCAAGGAAAGGAGGCAGATGGGAGGGAAGAGAGAGAGTGAGTCAGAGCACCAGTGAACAAGGAGGGACACCCAGCTGGGGCTGTGGACACTTGTTTGGCCATGGCATCTTTGCCACAGGGGTGTCTTCTTGCCCTTTTCTTTTGAAGTTCCTGGAGGAACCAGAAAGAAAATGACCAAGCCCAGGAGGACTGGGAGCACAGAGGTTAGAGAGGGAAAGGGAGAGTGGGGAGGCAGAGGTGCGTTGTTGTTGCTTGAGCTGGCAGGAGGGATGAAGCATTCTCTCTCCTCCTCCTCTTCCTCCCTCTCTCTTTCATTCTTCACATTCCAAAATGGGTTGAGCCTTAAAGATTGTGGAAGGGAGAAAGGAGGAGAATTGGCCTTTGTGAAACCCCTGTGGGGACATCATAGCCCCTTGTGGCGGTCTGTGAACCACAGGTTAAGGACCACTGGACTAAAATGTTAAAAATAACAAAGTTTTTAGTTATTTCTGTAGTTTTAGCATTAGATTAGGTATATAGATCTTCACATGCCTTTGGTTTGCAGAAATGAATAATTTCAAAAATGTTCTCCCATCTGCAGGGTTTTCAACATTTTTCAATGGATTTTGCACTTTTTCAAATATTAATTTGGACGAAAAAATAGGTTTTTGTGGGAAATATTATAATGGCATCCCCTAAAATCATGCACTAAGTCTAAATTGTGTAAAAATTTGCTTCTCTGTTTTTCTTTTTTGCATAAATACAGTTGCTTTGGCAAAGAAGAGACAAGTTGTGAAAAGTCTTGAGGGAGGTGGACATTTTCATGACAGAAAGTCTAGGTATGTCAAAATGACCTTTCTTAATATACTAGTTGGGATAATAAAAGCTGTAGCACAAATCCTATCAATATCCTACATATATATATGTTTCCTTAAACAATTGCTATCCTGGAAGTTTTTGGAAGCCCAAAATAGCAATTTTCCCCAAAACTTCAACTGCTCACTTCCAGTTTTGGAAAACTGTGTAGGTGTAGCCCATGGGATCTGAAAAGGACTGTAGATTAAGGAAGGTGCAGGTTCTATGTAGTTCTCATCTCTAGGGTTTCAGCATTATACTCCTGATGCTGAGTAACTGACTTTATGTTTGAAGGAATTTTGAATAAGAGACAATACACATATAATCATTCTGCTTATGATATACACTGTTTTAATGTGTGCTTTTGTAAGTCTGTTCTCCCTGCCATCTGAGGTATTTGTGTTACAAGTAGAATTGTGTTTGCTAAAACAAACTTTAAGTCAATATGGTATAATGATTTTAGTATTGAACTGGGACTATGGGAGGCCTGGATTCAAATCCCTGCTTGGTCATGGAAGCACACCAAGTGACTCTGGGAAAGCCACACTCTCTTAATCTCTGGGAAAGGCAAAGGCAAATGTCCTGTGAGTAAATCTTGCCTAGAAAGCCCCATGATAGGTTCACCTTAGGGTTGCCATAAGTCAGAAATAACTGGACAGCACACAACAACAAAAGAGACAAATCTTCCTAATGTACAAGAAGGTGTGGAAAAGTTCTTGACCTGATCCACTTCCCAAAATATGAGCATAATTTTGTTATCATAGCTTGAAAGATTTTTTTTGTATTGTAATTTGTTATTTTGCAGGATCATAGTTCTAATGTCTTAGTTTTTTCAGATCCTTTATAGAACCAAGTCAACAAAATGTGCAGATTTTTAAAATGCTGAATTCCAGTCTGTCATGAAGTCCCTATAGAAGAAAACTCCAAATGAATTCCAGGAATGTATGATGAAAACATTGACAAGTGCCATCACTCTCAACTGTGAAAAAGTGGGTTTATTATTAATAAGCAGTTGGCTATGCAGAAGCTGTCAGCAAAGTGGCTGCTGAAATATTTGCATGCTAAGCCGAAATGAAATTGAGTGGATACTTCCAATTTGATTTTGCTACATTTTGAGTGATCTACCAATACCTTTTTGGAATTTTTCACTGTTGGTGAAACATGATTACATCACTATGACCCAGAAGCCAAACAGCAATCCTTGCAATAGTAACACTTAGTTTCTCCGTGGCTGAAGAAATTCAAGACTCAAAGGTCATTAGGAAAAATCATGGCCATAGTTTTTAGGGAAAAAGAAGATATTTTCATCACAAGCAAATAGGTAGTTTCAAAAGCAAAACATATATTGTATGTCAGCTCCCATAACAGACAACATTAGCTGACTGGTTTAATGTACTCTGTACACATAACCATCCATTAATTATTTTTCATATGTTTATATATTTGTGTGGTTTGTGTGTGGAATAGGTATTGCTTGTTTTGTGTTATGCATTGTATGAGAAATAACTACCGTAATAAAAATATTTGTGTGTGTGTGTGTGTGTGTGTGAGAGAGAGAGAGAGAGAGAGAGAGAGAGAGAAATAAATGATATAGCAAATCATTCCATGAGAAAAGGAGCCAGAATATTTGATGCAATATCCCCCACCCCCCATCACACGACCACACACTTGTTCACTTGCACAGAGATGGGGGATGGAAAGGAAGGTCAATTTCCACAGGATTCTTTTTAATGTTTTTCTGTTCTGCAAGCAGAAACTGAGAATTAATGTTTGTAATTGATAGTATAATGTGTAAAAACATTGTTGAAAGTGTGAATATAAATCCCTGTTCTAACGTGTAATGAAGCATAAATTATGTTTGTTCCTGAGTAAGTGGAAATGTGCATTCTTGTCACTGAAATCTAATCTGTTTAAAAAGCTGGGTTATTTACAGGCATCACGTAAATAATGGCCCTTTTCAGTTTTTGAGTATGGAACACTGGAGGCGGGGGAAAGGGGGTTTCATTAGTCTTCTCTTGTGATGACTGACTGACTGGATTCCAGTTCTCTGTCATCCTCCTTCTTGCACTTAAGATGTCATGGCCAATAATCTTCTCAACACCGTTTCTTTGTGTTGGTGAGTTCTTCCCTTCAAGGCACGTGAGCTCCTTCATCATCCTGGCTAAGTGATTAATATTTTGTATGAAATGTGGCAGTATAGATATCTTGACCTCTAGAAGACCTTGACTTCTGCTCAAATGGGTGCCGGTTGGTTCTGGCTACCCAGTAGTAAGAAAATCAACACAGTTGTTATTACTTGATGTGAAATACCATAACAAACATTACATTTTCCTCACATTAAAAAGAGGCATTAATAAGAGGAGAATTTTAAATCAAAGATGTAACTACTGTAAATGATGCATAAACCTATTCTGCCAGCAGGAATCTTTTTTTTTTTTTTTCACTCTCCTGATTGAATGCCTCCTTCTGTCAACAAAAGTTTCATCCACTGGTTGGTCTCAGAGATCTGCCAACAGAGCAATCTATCAGCCAAGCTATGGAGGAACATTGTTCACAAGGCATTCCAACAAGCATTAGGATTTTTTTTTAAAGGTTTTAAAATCTTAAAGCAAGGGGGATATTTCCACTAATTTTGTTGTTGTGTGCCTTCAGATCCTTTCTAGCTTATGGCCACCCTAAGGCAAACTTAGGTTGGCAGTTCAAGGCCTAAATGGCACATGATGGGGTGAGCTCCTGTCACTAGTCTCACCTTCTGTCAACCTAGCAATTGGAAAGCATACAAATGCAAGTAGATAAATCGGTACCACTTTGGTGGGAAGGTAACAGTATTCTATGCAGTCATGCTGGCCACAGACAATACTGGCTTTTCAACATAGGCGGGTTATAGACCGCCCATTTGGGGCGGTCTGCACCCGCCCCTTTCCCTGGGTATCGGGCCTCGCGTGCAGAGCGGCAGCCGCTGAGGCCCCGATCCGCCACTTTTCAGGCTGCGGGGAAGCAGCAAAATGCCACTTCCCGCACCCTGAAAAGGGGTGTCCCTGGGGCTTCAAGCCCCAAGGACACCCCACAGTGGCGGGGAGAAGAGAAAGGGGCCACTTGGCCCCTTTCTCTTTTAGTCCGCTGGGCACAGCGTCTGAAGGCTGCGCCCAGCGGACTAAACCAGGAGGAGCTCCAAACGGAGCTCTCCTGCTCCGTGTTCAGGCGCACTAAGCGCCCTGGCACGGAGCAAGGACGTCACGTCCGGCCGCCCCCTCTAGAGGCGGCGTGACTGTGACGTCCTCATGGCAGCAGCTGTATGGAAGGGCGCCACCGTTTAGTACTGACGAGCACGCCTAGGGTTAGGGTGGTGCGGAAGCACCACCCTTTTGTACCCTAGTGCGTGCTCGTCATGCACTAAAGTGCCGGTCTGTAACCGGCCCTTGTAAAGGAGATGAGCACCACCCTTAGACATCCTGTCAAAGGAAACCTTACCTTGAGGCAAGCTTTTCAAGGTCTTTTATTGATAAGGTTCTTCAGATGGGTGTTTGCCTTTGCCTTCTTGTGAAGCTGAGAGAAAGTGACTTGTCCAAAGTCTCCAATGGGTTTCCATGGCTGACTGGTGATTTCAATCCTGATGTCCAGAGTCATAGTGCAGTGCGCAAACCATTACCCACACTGCCTTATAACATCATTAAAAACTATTTTTTTCTTTTTTTTTTCTTCCCCCCCCCTCCCCATTTTGGAGACACTACAATGGAAAGTTTTCTGTCTTAACAGAGTTTTTCTAACCTGTTTTCTGACTGGGCTAGAATTCTTCCATATCTTGATGAGACCATACAAACCATGTCACAAATGATCCCTACATCAGGTTTACTCTATTGCTTCTTCCCATATACATTTTGCTTATTTTGTGTGTGTGTGAATGTATGTAGTAGTGACAATTTCCTCTTCCTCATCGTAATTCACAGTACAATTTATCTTCTGAGCTGGTGTCATCACACAGTCATTTTCCTCTTCCTCCACTTCACAATGTCAGCTGCTATTGAAGGGCGTGGAAACATTCTAAAGACATCATAATATTCAATAAAATGGTACTGAAAAAACGGACACTTTTCATGGTAGTCCCCCCTTTTTTTCCCTTAAAAAGTAAAGTCCCCTCTTCTAATTCATATATTTCCAGCAACTGGGGTTGTCTGTAACCTTTTCTTTTTCATTTTGGGCATGGATTCTAGGGTGGTACATGTTCTGAAGTATTATAATGTTTGCAAATGCTTATTATGTCACCACATCTCAGCCAATTGCTGCCAGAAAATTTGTTTTGTATTGCTTTTCACCTTATTTGATATATTCTTCATTGTACTTCGACACTGGTGACCTAGCAATTTCTCCAGCCAATTCATCTGTCTATTGAAGTTGTTGGCTGCCAGTGAAAAGCTTATGCCACAGTAAACCAGTTAGTATTTAATAGCTTTAATGGCATTCTGTTGTGAAAACTATAATTTACACTACATGTCTCAAGGCAGATAGCTGTTAAGTCACATGCATTCTAAATTATAGAGTAATTATTTTATGCTCATTTGATGACATATGTATATAATTTGCTATGATTGTTTGAAAATGATGTTTCCTGTTCTGATAAGCCTTAGTTGCCACTCTTCTCTTTCATCTCTGTTATACACCTACTATAGCTCCCTTTGATCCATCTTTTTTTATTATTAGCTGGCATCCCCCAATTCTCTCCACTTCAGATACACAGACTGAAAAGGAGTCTTTCACACTAGTTTCATTTAATCCTTGTCTGTTTTCCTTTCCATCTTTGTTGTCACATTTTTGATGTCTCTTTGCTGTTTTCTTTTTATCTTCTTATCTGCTTCTATATAGCTTTTAATCTTCTAAATTCCCTCTGTAGCTAGGATCACTTTTAATCTTTCCTTAATGTGGATTCTTCTTGTCTGCTTGATCTTTCTGTTGAAGGTGCCAATATCCTAAGCTTTAAAAAAAAAGGGGGGGTACCTATATTACCTATACCTATATATCTAGCACTGAAGAAGTAGTGGTCATAAGCATTCCTAACATTTTAAGCGGTGTACATATTATCAAAAAATGAACTCTTGCCTCTGGTTTATATATTTATTTATTTTTTAAAAAAACGTGTCCGGAATTCTGTATCAGATTATACTTAACTCAGGTCCCAAATACATTGCAGAAATAATCCAGTTTAAGACTGCTTTAAGTGCCTTGGCTCAGTTCTAGGGAATCCTGGGAACTGTCAGTCCACCCTTCATATTGGCAGACTTGCTGCGGAGGAGGAGGAGGAGGAGGGTGGCCACAGAAGGCAAAAAAGAGGAGGAGGGAGCCCCCAGCAGTGGTGAACCAATGACTGGGTCACAGAGTATACAGAAAACCTACAAACACAGACAGGTACGTACACAAGAAGTTCAACCATCACCCAGAACAGCACAATAAAGAGAATCACAATAAAAACACTGGTAGACCACACAAAAAGGATCTGTGAACCCCACGTCCTGGAAGATGAATTGAAGCACCAAGACTGGGCTCTACAGGCTAATGTTTACTCCATCAGAAGGGCTGCCAGACCCAGAAAAACCCATAGGAATGAAGACAACCACCCACCCAAAGGGAACATATTTTTTACCATACATCAGAGGAGTCACAGACAGAATAGAGAAAGTGGTGAGGAAACACAACCTCTGGACAATCCATAAACTGACCAAGAAAATCCAGCAAATGGTGTGCTCAGTGAAGGACAGGAGAGACCCTCTCATGGCTGCAGGAGTTTACCGCATACTGTGCAGCTGCAGATAAGTCTACATAGTGACCACCAAATGCAGCTCAAACATGAATCAAGGAACACGAGAGACACTGCAGATTGGGTCATCCAGAAAAATCAGCACTAGCAGTACATGTTATAAACCACCCTGGGCATAAAATGCTATTTGAAAACACTGAAATTCTGGACCATGCCAACAACTATCAGGTCAGAATGCACAGGGAAGCTATTTAAATCCAGAAACACCTAGTCATCTTCAACAGGAAAGAAGAAACCCTTAAAGTAAACAAGGTTTGTCTACCAGTCCTGAAAAACACCAAAGTCAAGACTCAGCACATGCAAATGTACACCACCCAAGGTCAGAAGGTTTTCCCACAGATAATAGATCACTAATTAAACACACATATCCTCCTGCATATCCTCCCACCCTGAGGTCTTGCCATTCAACAACAGACCAGCACACAGATTAACATGTAAATCACTTCCTCCTGGCCAAGGGGGTCACGTGGTATATATACCCCACTCACTTCCATGCCACCACCCTCTGAAAAAGCCAGCAACAGATGCAGGTGAAATGTTAGGAATAAATTCTTCAAGAACATGGCCACATAGCCAGAAAAAAAACACAGAAAACTATGGCTGCTGGCCATGAAAGCCTTCAACTTCACATATGCTAGATTTGATGCCTATGGAGAGACAATTAGGGCAAACGGGAAGTTGCCCTTTGGCAGTTGGAAAGAACAAAACAAAGATATTCTGAAGGTTATTTTCTCCTTTATTTTTTCTGTATCACTGCAATAAAAAGTGTCTTTTATTCTATGGATAGTCAAAGAGTTAAATATAGTCTTCTAATTTATGACAGTTCCTTTTTCCTGATGGGTTCCTCCTTATTATAACTGGTGAGTCTATCAGCGTGTGTGATGGTTCAAAGCAGAAAGTTCCAGCTTTTTAAAGTTCTTACAAAAGAATGCCAGGAGCCCAATAGAGAAGCTGTTATTAGTTCTGATTAAATCACACTTCTTAGAGTTATATAACGATCTGCTTCCATTCTTGGGAATTCCCACACTGGTTCTTAGAATTTCTTCATTGGAAATTTGAGCCAAGTCATCTGATTTAATTGCAGTTACTCTGCACACCTAAGGAAAGCACTGCAGGAAAACACAGTTGGTTCAAGCTGGAGTATTGATGTACTCTTTTAGAATGGGTGATGGCATGACTGATTAAAGCATTATGGTTTGTGACATATGGGCAGAAATAGAAAGTGGCGCTTTTATAAAAAAGGAAAGAGAAAGAAAAAAAAACTGCAACCATTTTTTTTTACTTTGAAGACACTCATTCAGGAAATTTGCATCTCTGACCAATACCCTGCCTGACACTGACTGCAGATATTTATAATATCTATTTAATTCATAGCTCTACGTTTACAAAGAGGCATTAGGTTTACAGACTGTCAAGCAAATATTGAGGGAAATGTAGCAACTAGGTCTAAAACACACTGCAGAAATAATCCACTTTGAGATATTTATTGCCCTGGCTCAATGCTAGGGAATTCTGGGAACTGTAGTTTTGTGAGGCATTTAGCCTTCTCTGTCAGATTAAAATTCCCAGGGTTGCCTTGCACTGAATCAGGGCAGTTAAAACAGTCTAAAACTGGATTATTTCTGCAAATTGTTTTGGGCCACTAGAGGCCCTTTCACACTATGCAGTCATAGCACTATAAAACTATTTTAATTTCCCATGTTGCATCTTGTGGAATCCTGCTTTAGTGAGGTACTAGAGCTCCCTGGCTGAGAATTCTAAATAAGTTCCCTATTCTGCAAATCCTAGTATTATATAAGATGTGGCCATAGCAGTTAAAGCTGAACAATATTGCTATAACTATGAAATATGAAAGATCATGAAGTGTCTTCAAAGAAAGCAGCTTTATTTGGCTTTCAAACAACATTGGAAAGTTAGATGTAGACTTTGGAGTGAAAAGGTAGTTTATTGTCTACCACTGCATTTATTTCTATACATTATCATGGGCTGGTGCACACTTTTTTGGACAAGGACTTTGTAAGGGGTTCTCAATTCAGTACAGACTAATTCATCAATTTGAATTGAGCTATTTAATCTCCATCATTTCAGACCTGACCCAATCTGATCTGGTGGATCCACATTGCCAAATCCTATGAACTACTCCTTCATCAGCAACTCAGTGTCTCAGACTTCCCTAGTTATAAAAGGTATCCACTTCCACAAAGTTTCTCTTTATCCCATCTTTATATACCCTCTGTACTGTTACTATGTGTGTGCTTCTAACGGAAAATGATCCCAATGTATTTTTGTGAAGGTTTTTCCAATGGACATAAATGGACACCTTTTCAAAATATTCATTTTGGAAACAAATGTGTGCATGTTATTGAACACATTTATTATGTGATTATATATATATATATATATATATATATATATATATATATTTATATATAAATACTTGTGCAAAAGCTTGACAAAGTACAGTGCTCCCTCGGGTTACGAAATTAATTCGTTCCGCGGCCGCTTTCGTAACCCGAAAAGCCTTCGCAAGCCGAAACCCCATAGGCGCTAATGGGGAAAAGCCGCGTTTCGTGCGAAAAAGCGCCGAAAAGCACCAAAAAATTTTTTCGTAACCCGAAAAAACATTCGTAACCCGGAACAATTATTTCCTATGGGATTTTTTCGTATCCCGGAAATTTCGTAACCTGGGTATTTCGTATCCCGGGGTACCACTGTACAGTTTTCTGACCAAATATTGAGTTTCTTTTCATATTTAGTTTGGAAAGTGCAGATCAGGCATTTATTTAAAAAAAAAAAAAAAAAAACCTCAACTGGGCAAATAGCTCACACATCCCCAGTCACAACCTTGCAATACACAAGCTGTGTAGGTGAATTGTACAGATACTATAAACATCCATTTACGCAGTAGTAGCTCTTGCTGTGGTGTATACATAGCCTCTTGGGAAACTAGTAGTCTGTAAAGTCCTGCCAAGTGATGGAATTGTACTACTCCCTTGTTTCTTCTGATTTCTAATTAGGCACAGGCATGAGATAATGTTTTCCCCAGAATTTGGCAGGATATTTCAGAAGAACAGCTTTCGATTTGATTACATACATACTGTGAAAATTACCACTTGGTAAATGATATCTGTATTCACCCTGTGTTCCTTGAAAACACAGCATTGAAAGCCCAACCTTCCGTTGCTTTCATGATCCTTTACTGGAGAAAATATATTTTATAAATAAACACTATTCTTTCTCTTTAATTCCTCAGTTACTGTTCATATGTTCACTCTGTCCTCCAATAAATGGGACGATTTTACTCATGACTTGATTGGAATCTTATTAATGGGTCAAAATCTATCATGGATTTGGTTAGAATTGGCAATGAAAATGTGTGATGTTTTTCTGATCAACCCATGAAATAATGAGACAGATAGAATACATCAGTTTAATATGGACCACTTTTGAAAAACAAACAAACAAAAAAAAAACTATCACCCATTTAAGTTTTAGCCCCTGAGATGTGCAAAAGGGCAAGAGAGCCATCTAGTGCAGGAGCAGCTGAGAAAGAAGATCTCCTGTAGACCTCCTCCCCAGCTTCCCATGGGCAAAACTCCTGAACCCCAATGAGAACCCAAAGGCAGGGATGCTCCCTGATTGGACAGCTAGTAGAAGGCTAACCCAATGATCCAAGCCTCCAACTCCCATGAATTATAGTGAGAGTGAAACCCTCAGGACAGCTCCAAGAACTTCACCATCCCATGGCTCCCATGTCATGTAGAGGCAGCTCCAGAGCTTTAGCTTTCACCAAATGGGTGCCACAGGTATTCACCAAACTCCTACCTAATCCTTGTACTATCTGCCATAGATAAGGGATAAGTCTGCTTAGCACCTGCCCCCATCAGGTTGGCCAAAAGAGCCCACACACCATTTTATAAATCTCCCAGGAATATCGGGTTCTTTGTTTCAGACATATGGACACTGTCTGCTCTGTAGAACTCAGGCCTTTGAAAATATTATTTGGGTGTGTGGCAAGAAGTCACTCAACTCTCTGACCAAGGTATTCCTAATTTCTCTGTTAACCCAATTCTGGCTGTGTCCTTGTAATGAAGCTCCCCTTCCCCCAATCAGGATACAACAGTAGAGCATATCAGTACACCAGGCCATAACATCCATGTCATGGATGGCTTGTATAATTAGGACCTTGTCCTTTAACAAACCTCATTACCCCTCAGGTGAATTATCAGGACATATGGCAGAGGCCAATGGTGCTCCCCAAATAACAATAGCAAGAGGATATACTGCCAAAGGCTCCTCTTGCCCAACAACTTGACCACAGTCCGATCACCCAAAGCCAGATCTAAAATGTGATCTGAAATGGCCATTACAAGCCTGGCGTGTCACCCAATATGGTCACAGATGAGGCCATAGATGAAGATTCAGTGCCTTACCAGTCATAACCTAGAATATGAAAGAAAACAAGAGTAACCAAATGACATGTTAGAACTGCAGAGGCCAAATGAACCTATGAAAAGCCAAAGACCTCCAACACAATTTTCTGAATATGCTGGGAAGGCATGGCAATAACAGATGCAGTTGAGGCCACCCCGATTCTGAATGAATGGGCACCAATTTTAACCCCTATTATACTCAGCAAGGCTAGGGCCCTGGAAATTGCAGACCAGAACTGATATTTAATAAGGGCCAACAAGTTGGCATGTCTGAAAAAAAAATGACAGAATGTGCTCCCATGACATAAATGTATTCCATTAAAGTCCTCACTCTACATAATGACTAATCATTGCACATTTGGAGTTGAACCCACCCCTTTCTAATCTGTTCTGGAAATGTGGTGTATTAGGAAGACATATTGTTCTCCACTGCCACTTGGAGCACTGTGAAAATAATATTATAGCATTAGGCACTGTTAGATCAATTCTCTGATCAACTTCATAATCTTAACAGATTTAGATGTGAGGAAGTTAATGTCTTACACTTTAGCCATTTTATCACACCAAAAATGAACAGAGGAGCTGGACAACTCATTGGCCTAAAGACCCTGCATGTTCTGAAGAAACCTGCAGAGTATTCTTGAGCCTCAGTTTGTCCCTCCAAAATGAGATCCCATTGAATTCCACTAGAAATCCCTGTGATATGCTAAGGTATTCCTAGACCCTTTATATAATCCTAATCCTATGTTGAGATCTGTTGACACCACATATAGCATCACAAAGATACCTAAGAAAAACTCTACCTGGTTCTACCACACAGCAAGCAAATTTCAAATTACCAACGAGTTACTGAAACTCATTGAGTATAGCCTTCTTTCACACAAGGAACACAGTCATTCTATCCTTCATATCCTGAACTTTCTCATGGGCAACCTACATAACTGGTTAATTGCATCAATTTCAATGCTCAGGAATACCAGTTGGTACCAATAAATCCCCAGTTCCTGCATTAACAAGCTAAACTTGGTGAGTATCAAAGCATAATGGCTCATTCAAAACTTTGCAACGAACACAATGTCATCCAAGTATTTATTTATTTATTTATTTATTTAGGTATTTATATCCCGCCCTTCAGCCCTAATGGCTCTCTGAACCATTCCTCTGCAACCCATCCAAAATTTGATTGTCCACCCTAAAAACATACTGAAGTTCATAAATGCTACAAATGCTCATCAGTCAAGAGATGAAATGCCAACTTAATATCATATTTAGCCAAATTAGTGCCAGTCCTGTGTCTACAGAACTCTCTGCTGCATCAAAAGAAGTATATTGGATGGTATAAAACTTCAAAGAGATGTCATCATTAACTAACTCAGGCATTATTAACTGACTCAGTGGGATGGCATAATTTACAATGGACAGATTGTAAATAATCTTATATTCACCAGGGGCTTTTGGGAGCATCATGCCTAACAGGGTACAAGAGGTGTGGGGCAGGGCCCCACAATTCTACCCTCAGTAACCTCCTTCCTGATCAACTTGTTCCAAACCCATTATTGATTTCAGGTTTCTAGCCATGAAGGAGAAATTTGCCAAAATTCAAATCCCTCCATCAAATAGTGGGCTGCAAAATTTATTGGACTGGGCCTGTTTGGAATGTGGGAGGGGCATTAATTACCTTAGCATCTTTACCTCCTTGCTGATTGTGGTTACCTCCTACCAGACTCTTTCCTTTAGAGAAGTTCTGAGTGGAGTGTGTTCTACCACATATACAATATTCATTGTTGTGTTGTTGTGTGCCTTCAAGTCGTTTCTGACGTATGATGCTCAATCACAGGGTTTTTCAGGGCTGACAGTGTGCGACTCATCCAAGGTCATCCAGTGGGTTTCCATGGCCAAGTGAGGAATTGAACCTTGATCTCCAGATTCATAGTCCAATACTCAAGCCACTACAGTGCGCTGGCTTTCATGCCTACTGTATTTTTTAGGTCAGGAGTGTGCAAGCACCCTGAAATCCAAATTCCCAGCACAGTGACTTCTGCTGCTGCCCTTGGGTGCCCTGTGGACACATCATTGTACTTATTTTAGTGTTCTGTACAATGCGATGTCTATGCAACTACTCACCAGGTGTCAGTCATAAGAGGGTTATGACCTGCATCTATAACTGGGGGTGAATGGGGCCCCACCTAAGATTGGGATGCATTCCTATCCTCATCCTAAAAGATTCAGCAGGACCAGCAACATCCATGTAAGCTCTATATATGATATCTACATACTTAATCCTTGCTGGTCAATGACCGTATATATATACTTAATCATGGAACACTCCCTGTAAGGCTGCACCTTTGTAATAATACCTGTGTATATAAAGAAGCTTGACAGACAATTCACCCATGTCCTGTCAACTGTGTTTCTTTATGTTCTTCTTCTCCCTGTCATCTGATTTCTCTTTGTCCTTCTTTTTCACCTCACAACAGAACAAGGAGAAAATTTCAACATATTTTCCCTGCAGTAACTTTTCCCTAGTGGTTGGCATCAAATGTTCACTCAAATGAAGTGAATGTTCCCAAAAGGGACAGCACCATTGGGAATATTGCTATAATTCTGCTATTGCAGTGAACCATCAAACTCCCAATCAATTATCTGCCCTAGCTGTGGGTTTATATGGGGGGGGGGGTGTGATACCAATGAACCAATAGGGGCTGCCTCATATAACCAAGCTTACATAATGCGTTGTGTACCTAGAATACTCTATGGTCTCCATGGCCAACTATGCCCATGATGGTCCCCAGCAGCTGAGTCAAGAGTCTCATCTGTATTAGGATCAGTCCTGCTGGCATCCTCTGGTTCCACTGTGTCAAGTGATAGTGCTAAACTTGAGCAAAGAAGTCTTTCCATGGGTGACATTAATTCCTTTGCACCTGTTGGTTTGTAAATGCACTGCATAAAGTAGCATTGACTAGATGCTTTATGAATTTCTACTGAAGGATGATACAGTCATTTCTGCAGCAAATAACTAGTTTTATGGATGAGTTGCTGCTACAGCTGCTGGGTATTCAGTTGCCTCCATTCTCCAGCATGAGTCTCATTGTTTTGCTTAGGTTTCGCATTCTTTCTGTTCTTTATCTAATGCTTGTTCCTTGCTTTGATTTACGGCATCTGTAATTGTAACATCTATTGCTTTGGGAATGCCTTTACAGCCTGTGCTACTGTTTGACATTTGTTGGTTATATGGCTTAATAAAAGACACTTGTTCTCACTGGGCGTCCCTTTTCTCAGTCTCAAAATAAATTACAGCCTGTCGGGAATTGGTGAATTGACTTCATTCACCAGCTATAATTGTGTAAATTCTTCACAATCAATTAGAAACTTATTGGGAATTAAATCAGGAATCAAAGGAAGCAGCTAGAATAAAACAGGGAGGTCACCTTCTTTACATAGCATTATTAAATACGTCTTAAACAGAGTGTGAAGGAAGTGATCTGATGAAGAGCAGGAATAAGTAATTCCACATATGGACAATATGGTTTAGAGTTGGCACAGAAAGCTAGTAGGAGGTAGGAACACAAATCTGTGACTATTTTGTTCTCACAGGTGAGGAAAACATAATGAAAGTAGTTTTCTCCCCACTGGCTAAAACTCCACAATACTCTTTCCATATTCGAACATGCCAAAGTGTTGTGCAGGAATTATTCTGCAGAGGAAAAAATATTTCTTCTTCAAAATGCTCATTTTCTGCACACAGAACAGAGTTCCAGTTTAGGAAACAGTTGCCAATATTTTATATCAGGTACTTAGTTAAGTATGTGTAATTCAGTAGCATCTCCTAGTCTGACGTCCCAAGCCCACCTTAACAACAAGTACCTCATCAGGCAAAGGATGTCTATTCAGCTGCCAATCACATTTCTAGCCCCCTCCCAACAGTGAAAAAACCTGCATTTGAGATCCAGTTTGTAAGGCTACAAGCCCCTTTGTGAGACTACAAGTCCCACTTAAAATCTCAGAAAGCCTCCATGCTTTTGCATCAGGAAAACTTTTAGAAACTTGAATCATAGAATCATAGAATTGGAAGAGACCACAAGGGCCATCCAGTCCAACCCCTGCTATACAGGAACTCACAATCAAATCACCTGAGAGATGGTCATCCAGCCTCTGTTTAAAGACCTCCAAAGAAAACCACCACCACACTCCAAGGGAGTATGTTCCACTGTCGAACAGCTCCTACTGGCTTACTGAAGAATCACAAAGGATTTGAGACTAACTGGATCTCAAAGGCAGTAGCTTTTTGCCTTGCCATTGGAATTTAAATGTATTTCCTGGACTTTAATAATCTCCCAGTACCCTCATGGCCCAAAGGAGGAGAGACCTGCCTGCCTGAATACCCTTCTATATCATTTGCACTGAGGACAACAACCACAACATCTTGACCAAATGCAGGCCTATGATTAATATTGTCTTTCCCCCTTTCTCCTGTATGATTTTTAACACTTTTGTCTGATGAAAAAGCCAGTGGAGCTTCAAAAGCTTGCAACATTTGTAATGTCCATTTTGGTTGATTCAAAAAAGTATTACTTTTTTGTGGATTTGGATGATATTGTACTTGTATTGTATTGTACAGTAGATCTTTGATATCTGCTGGGGTTTGGTTTACGGACCCTCCATGGAGATCAAAACCTGTGGATGCTCAAGTTCCATTAAATATAATGGTGTACTAAAATGGTGTCCCATACATCAAAAGGCAAAATTAAGATTTGCTTTTTAGATATTTTTTTTAATTTTCAAGTTGTGGGTGGTTGAATCCGTGGATAAACAATCTGTAGATAAAGAATCTGTGGACAAAGAATGTATGGATACAGAGGGCTGACTGTATATGGTCGATGTGGCTACCCCTGGATATTCTTTTTTCTGGAATATGGAATAGTCATGGCTCTCACTTTAGGTTACAAATTCATAGTTGCAATACAGAATTTTAACCCATGTTTTTCTTGTATAAAAAACAGTTGGTTTTAGGTAAAACACATTATTATTTTTCCCTGCAGAATAATTTCTGTGCAAAACTTTGAGATGTCAGGATCAGGAAAAAAAACTATTCAAGATTCTCCTTGATCTATTATTCTTTCCAATGGGTGTTCCTCATTTTTGCGACCTGGGAATGAATAACTTCATATATTCTTTCCAGCCGTAGTAGAAAGGCATGAGGAAAGAAGAGGGAAAACAGAATATGCACAGTAACATCATGAGAAATCACTAATGGAACCCATTAAGGACAGATCATCACCAGTGAACCTCCTCATGTTCAGTAATAATCTCTAAATTCAATGTGACCCACCCCCCTTCCCCCCCCCCCGCCGCCATGGAGCTGTGTATATACAAGGCTGATTCAGAAGCTGCTGCTAATGTAGCTGTTCACTCTGCAACCACCTCATGCATTCAGTAACTGATTGGCTGTTGTTTCTGTCAGGCCACTTTGGTTTTACACTGAACACAAACAAGAAATTAGAGGTCACTAGTGTTATAAAGCTGTTAGCCTCCTCCTTTTATGTGCTTACCATAGCTAGAACAGGAGTGGCAGCAGATAGGCAAATAGGCTGCAAGAACCAGTCCAAGTTGAAATGGAGCAGGCAGTCAATCAAATGAGTTGCCAGACCACAGGACCAGAACCCTCCAGTTGTCTAGGCCATGCTAAAAGCCCTGCACTTTCTATACTCTATTTAATATTTATTTATTTATGGATTTTTGTGATGTGCATGCTAGTAACTATGCATGATCAGAAACATTTCTGATTCCAAAAGTATTATGCAAAGACTGTGTGTGGCATTCTACTCCTCTTCTCATATGCAGTTGCATGTGTTGTTGTTAGCTGCCCTCAAGCTGGTCTCCTCCCATGGCATCCATATAATAATAATAATAATAATAATAATAATATGGATGAGACATCTCCAACACTCTCTTTCCTTAGTCTCTCTGCTCAAGACCTGCAGGCCTGTGTCCTCCCTCACTGAATCTACCCCCCTAGAATGCAATCTTATTTTTCTGCTGCCCTCCACCTTTCTGCTGCCCTCCACCTAGGATAACTGTCTATTCTATTGATTCATTTTTCCAAATGATGTGGCCAAAATATGAAAGCCTCAATTTAGTCATCTTGGCTTCTAGGGAGATTTCAGATTTCATCTGTTATATAACATGTTTGTTTGTCTTCTTGGCTGTCCATGGTATCCTCAGCACTCTTCTCCAGCACTTCATTTGAAATGAATTTTCTTCCTATCAGCTTTTTTCCCCTTCATTGTCCATCTCTCACATCTGTACATGGTGATGGGAAATACAATGACTTGGATGATCCTCACTTTAGTGTTCAGAGTTATGTCCTTACACTTCATGATCTTGTCAAGTTCTTTCATCACAGCCCACAGCTTCTCATAATTTCTCTCCTCTGTAAAAATCTCACCATCATCTCTCACAGGTTGTTCAAAAACAAACCCTCTTCTTTGACTTATAGAAGTAAATATTTAAGCAATTGCAACACTACCTTGCCTGTCAATGCCACCACCGTTCTCTTTGACAGACCATGACTGTAATGGTAGAAATGGGATGTCTGGCTTCATATACATGGCAAACACCCCTTTCCAAAATTACAAACCATGGTGGGGGCCTTAAAAGGGAACAGTGGCAGGGGTGGCAGATAAGGGGGCATGTGGCTGTCTGGTCTCCTGGCTGTCACAACAGTTTCTGGGAAACTCCGCTGCAAACAGCCAGTCTTTTTAGACTGGAATAAAGGCCATTTGGGCTGGGATTGAGCCAGATCTGCTAGAGTGGTATCTGGTGTGCCTGATTCCATCTCAAGGTTTTTGGCCTGCATCATCTAAATAGGATGACACCATGCTGAGGGAACACAGGTGTTTTGTCTTCTCAGTTAAAATAAACCCACTTACACAATTGCTAAATGGTAAGTCAATACTACTGTAAATTCTATGTAAATCAATGAGCCTCCAGTATTTGGATATAGGTTTTGGCATCTTATACATAGATGAAACAGTTCATTTTCTTTTAGTTCTTCCTGGACTGCAGCTCCCATATACCCTCACCACTGGCTATGTTGCTGGAGGTGATGGGAGGTGGATCCCAAAAAACATCTGAAAAACCACATGTGGCTCATCCCTACATTACAACAGCACATTCTAAAGTGCCAAATAAAAAGTAAGAAAGATTTGAACTTGTCAGCATCACCCTTGTTAATCTGCATTCAAATTATTTTTGAACAATTTGTCCCATCTTTAATGACCTCCTTACTTGAATAAGACTAATGATAAAAACTAGAGATATTTGGTGCAAGAATGAATTATAGATGGATTATTTCATTGGCATTAAAACATTAGTCTTTATTCAGCAGCCGTAAAAGCATCGATGTATCATGATGAACAGTTTCTTTTGAGTGATTATAATTTCATAAATCTCATGTAATAGGCTATTACATTTCTTGTACAAAATACAGAGGATTTGCATGTTACACCATCTTTTCGCATTTGCATAGATACGTTCTTTTTTTAAAAAGAAATAATCACTTCTGCTTTTCTGGGAGTAAAGATGCCACATAGTTGTATATTTTTTAGGGAAAACGTAGGGCTAGGCACATGGACTAAGATGAAACACAGTGAAAGTAACAAAAGTAAAGAAAGTATCATGCCCTAGGTGTGTAGAAACATCTTCATCTCATCATACATTCACATTGGAGCCTAGAAATGATGGTGTCTCACAGAATTCAAATGCATGTTTGAATACATCAACCATGTTTTGCATGTTTTGGTGCGTGGAGCATGTTCAGATAGATCCCTGCTGCATCTGTTTAAAGGGGTCAAAAGGTAGTTAGAAAGATGTCTGCCAGAAAGTTGCCACCCATTAGATGGATAAATAGCTTGACCTGGAATGAGACAGTTTCTTGTGTTCCAATGTGAGTGGATCAATCACATGGATTCTTCTCAGCCACTGCCACTTATCCTGTTGGTAAGATGTGAATAAGGTGAGAAAGACCTATGCAACAGGCTTCACCCATGACATTACATAAGTGTGATCTTCAAGCAACTATTACTGTGTGCACTAAAGACTAACCAGGAAATAACGTAAATATTTGCTAAACTTATAAATTGCATATATGTACTACTAATTAAGTTAACTCATAATGTATCCAAAACAGTAAAAACTTTTTATATAATACAAAAATAATATCATTTAAACCATCTAAAAATAATCATAAAAATACCATCACAAAAAATACCATGAAGGAAGCAATAATATATTGATCAGGTATAATGTCCAGTGTTTTTAAATATAAGTCCATTCATGGAAGACAGGAAGCCCTTATGAAACACAAAGATTTTGATGTACATTTTACCTAACATAAAGTTTTAGATCTTATAATTTGAAGGATCTTGAGAAGATGGTTATTTCCAGAATCTTTACAACCATTTCATGAAATTTTCATTAGTCTGCAACTTTATCCTCTTTTAACATTATTCTATCATGTAGTGCTTAAACTATCTTGTGGTGCTTTAACACTTTTATGAAATAAATCATACATTACAAATATTTTTTCTCAATAATTAACCAAGTATAAATACAAGAAATATTTAGAAATAATTTGCAAATGCAGACCTGCAAATTCTCGTGAATGTTTTCTCCCTTCATGATAGCAATGTGTTTCCATTTTCTTCCAAAATGAGTTTGAATGATTACTGTTCCAAAGAATTGGTATGACCAGAAAAGAAGAACACATTTTTGCTCATTTGAAGCTATATCATGCAATTTGGAGGGAAAATCTCACTAGTTCTTTCCATTCACAGTGCTTGTTTGAATGGGATTATTTGATGTCATTTGTTTAATGGCCATCAGGGGAAACGTAGGAGGGTCTCATCAATTGGATGGCTGGTAAAAAATAAAATATGATCTTATCACACACACACTTATGCTGCTTTAGTGAATTTCATTGGTTGGTTTACTGGTACAGTGGAACCTCGCCTTATTCAGGGGATCAGTTCCGGAGGCCCCCCCCCCCCGGCCCGTGTAAGGCAAATTTCACCTATGCTCAAGCCCCATTAGAATGAATGGGGCTCTTGCACACGGCGGCAAGGCGTGTGTGCATGGCAGCCACATGCACCATAAAGAATATTACAGCACTGTATAATAATAATCCCCGCAAAGCATGGTGTGCTATATAATAATAATCCTCACAAAGCATACATTCTTTACATATGTTGAAATCTCACCATCATTATCACATATTTCAATTAAACTTTACTGACTTTGCTGTGTTAGAACAAAGGGACATTCTACTCATATTCACTGGATTATGAGTAAAATGTTCCATGAAATCAGGGATCCTGATAAAGCAAGGGACCCGACTGAGGATGGAGGGAATGAGGTAGGTCAGAGACACAAGGAATAAAGCCAGCAGGTAGCCACAACCCAGATGTATGCTTAACAGGACTTTTCATGTCATTCAATGCCATCCCACTCTCCCTCTCCAAATATTAAGTTAATTATTTTTTGTAAAATTCCAAAACAGAGTAGCCTTTTTTTGGAACTCCTACAGTGATTTGAAGGGGGGAAAGCATTTATCCCATTTCTGCTTAGTCATAGTGACTTCACATTATTCCTATAATTTTATTTTGCATTGAATGGATCAGATCTGCTATTAGTTAGTAGGACTTATACCTGACAGTGTTGTAGTTTAAACCAAGAATAATAATTGTGCTATGTCAATGTAGAGATGGTAAATAATAATAATAATAATAATAATAATAATAATAATAATAATAATAATCATGCAAGATGACTAAACCAATAAAACCTAAAGATGAAAAAGCAGATTTAAGGTGGCATTTTCACTGTGAGGCTTGCCTTGGGCTCTGGAAGAAGAACAGAAAAGCCCATACATGAAGATGAAAGAGAAGGAGAAAAAACATGCTATATATTCTCATTTAAAAAAACACACACAAGGAATCAGTTGGTGAGATTGTCAGACTGCCTACAGAAGAAGAGGAAAAAGAAAGCAATCAGAGGGCAAAAATATTGCTTAGATGATCAAAAGATAGATTTTAAAAACAGGGAATGATTAAAATGAGGCAGCCAGAGACGATTAGAATAGAGAGGTGATAATTAGAATAGGCTTTTCATTTTCTCCTGTTAATTCACATACCAGTGCTATTCTCATTTGCAAGTTTATGAATTTTTGGACTTTTAACCCAGATTTCACACAGCCTATTTGCTCACATTTCAGCTAGAAGTCATCTCAAAAGCTCCTCATTCACGAGAACTGTACATCTGCTGTATCTTATTACTTTTATGTTTTTGAAGAGGTTCCAGTTTTTCATCTTTTTAGGTTCATGCCATTATTGAGTTAGACATACTGCACAGAAGTGCATTTATCTAAATAATGAAAGAATGTATTGCTGCTGACAGTGAAATTAGTATCCTTTTATTGTAGCTGGGCAAGCTATCATAGTCGTCTACCTAGATTTTCATCTACAAAGCCATACAGAAATTTGTTTTTGCTCGTCAGTAAGCCTTGGGACCTCATTTTCTCTGCCATTCCCCATATATATATATATATATATATATATATATATATATATATCCTTTAAGCAATGTTAATATGTTTCTTTGTACATGTATTATCATGATTTTTAGAACTGTGTATTTTAATTGGCTTTTCTTGTAAATGATTCCCACTCTTTCTTTAATAGAAGTCCCAGGATTGTCATAGGCACTTCTGTGTGTTTCTGACTGTTTAAAGCTGTTATTACCATAGCTAGCCTGAAATGGTTTTCTTTTCTTTTTTCTTTTTGCTCCCTGAGTTAAAGAATCAAGTGGCACCACCCCACTTGCTCAGTTCAAAAAACATATCTAAAACCAGCCATGATATTTTGTCATGTGACACAGAAAATCCTATAAGCATCTTTCCAACAAGTATCAGAGATGGCTTATTATTATTATTATTATTAAACTTTATTTCTATAGCGCTGTAATTATACACAGCGCTGTACAAAGTCGGTAAAATTAGGAGTAAATAAAAGCCTGCCCAAGGCGTACATTCTAAGATAATAACTATTAAAAGAGGAATAGATAAAATTACCATATAGAAAAGAAAAAACAGATTAAAAACATCAAATATCAAACAAATCACATCACATCAAATATTGTCAGACAGCCAGATGACAATCACAAATGATTGTGATTGATGAGGCAGATCCAAGGGTAATAAATGGTTCTCTTCATCAAGGGATATGCTTACTGCTTTTAGTGCGTGGTAGCTGGGCAACTTCATGTGTTTGTGAAGGAAACATTATTTTAATCTGGTTTCAGACTAAGGCACAATACTGAAACAGTCACTCTGACTCATGACCCACTAGAGGCAAAAGACAGAGGAGTGCTACCCTACTGATCTTCCTAGATCTCTCAGCAGCTTTTGATACCAGCTATTGCAGTAGTTTTGCCTCCATTACTGGGACCTTTCCCAGAGAGCAACACGAGGATTTCTGTTGAGCCCTGTGGCAATCAAGCAACTATAGCTACATGGAACTGCTGGGGAGGTCATGGGGAGATTTTGGGTCGGGTACTATCAGTAGAAAGCTGGGGAGTATTCTGTAATAAAAATGAATATGTTACCTAGAACACTTTCTCTGTTCTGGACAGTACAGTACCTATTATTTCTAAGGATATATTTTTAATCAATAGCAGAAAGATTTATCAAAATTTATTTAGCTAGGGAAGAAATAGAAAGTGAATATGAGAGTCCAATGTGATGAACTCCAAATACTTCTTGGCCACCCTGTGGCCATTTTAGGACCAGGAGAGACCTTTTCTAAAATAGGACACAAACAGAAAGTTGCTTCTGGATGACTTCCAGACATAAAAAAGCTTCTGGGGCCACAGGCATTCGGGGGCAAGCAAATATGCTACAAAAATGCCTCAACATCCTCTAGATTTTCATCTCTTCAGTTTCCCTTTCATTCTCCTTATTGTGTGTTGTGTGCCTTCAAGTCATTTCCAATTCATAGCGAGCCTAAGGTGAACCTAAAGGTGACCTGTAAAGCCCTATGTGGTCTAGGTCTAGACTATTTGAGAAATTGTATCTCCCCATACAAACCAGCTAGTTCCGTAAGATCCTCAGGAGAAGGCTTTCTCTTGGTCCTGCCACCATCACAGGCTTGCCTGGTGAGGACACAAAAGAGAGTCTTCTCAGTAGCTGCTCCTACCCTGTGGAACTCCTTTCCATGGGAGGCTAGGCTGGCCCCTTCCCTGCTGGCCTTTCACCGGCAAGTAAGCATTTTAAAATGATGCAAACCTGGGGTTTTTTTTTTTGGGGGGGGTAGTCTAAATTATTTTTTTAAGTTTTGTATGTTTTAAATTTTAACTTTCTAGCATTTTTAATTAGGTTATTTAAATTGTTTTTAAACATGTTGTTTTCATGTGCTTTATATTGTGAGATGCCTTAGGCCCCCTTTTGGGAATAAGGCAGAATAGAAATTAAATGGATAAATGAATAAATCTGTCAGGGGATTTCCTTGTTAAGATTTGTTTAGATGATGTTTGCCTTTGCATTCCCCTGAGGCTGAGAGAGTGTGACCTGTCCAGATTCATCCAGTGTTAGTCCAACACAGAAACCACTACACCACAATGTCTATACCTTATAGAAATATTTGCACATCTTTACTTTCTCTTGCATCCTCCCTTATTTCTATCCCCTTATTTCTGAAAAGTTTTCCTATAGGATGACAAATGAGACTATGAATGTATCAGTACTATACAACAACAGTAGACAGATTCTTCTTAAACTGCCATGAATAGATTCTGTGCAGTCTGGGAAATTGTGATTATTATTATTATTATTATTATTATTATTAATATTCCGCTTAATCTCTAGGAATCCAAGAAGATTACAACAGTAAAGCAAAATAGAATCATAGAATCATAGAGTTGGAAGAGACCGCAAGGGCCATCCAGTCCAAGCCCTGCCATGCAGGAAATCTAAATCAAAGCATCTCTGACAGATGGTCATCCAGCCTCTGTTTGAAGACCTCTAAGGAAGGAGACGCCACTACTCTCCGAGGGAGTTTGTTCCACTGTCAAACAGCCCTTACTGTCAGGAAGTTCCTCCTAATGTTGAGGTGGAATCTCTTGTCCTGGAGCTTACATCCATTGCTCCGGGTCCTAGTCTCTGGAGCAGCAGAAAACAAGCTTGCTCCCTCATTAATATGACATCCCTTCAAATATTTAAACAGGGCTATCATATCACCTCTTAACCTTCTCTTCTCCAGGCTAAACATCCCCAGCTCCCTAAGTCGTCCCTCATAGGGTATGGTTTCCAGACCTTTCACCATTTTAGTCGCTCTCCTTTGGACATGCTCTAGTTTCTCAATGTCCTTTTTTAATTGTGGTGCCCAGAACTGGACCCAGTATTCCAAGATCCCTCCCCCCCCATCATAAAAACATAATTAAATGCTAAAAGAAGATTAAACAAAGAAAAGAAGTTAAAAATATTAATATATAATAATGATTAAAATGAAATAAGAATTTCAAGCGGTGTCTGGGTACAATAAGTATAAAGTTGGGGGATAGGGGGAGAAAAAGGATGGCGAGGCAGGTCAGCAAGGATGTTCTAGTCTGGAAAGGCCTGCCAGAAGAGATCTGTCTTAATAGCTTTCTTAAAGGTTTCCAAGGTGGTAATCTGATGGATCCCATCTGGCAGGTCGTTCAACAGTCTAGGAGCAGCTGCTGAAAAGGAACGCTGGGTCACTGCAGAGAGTATAGTCCTCTTCGGTTGAAGCAGAGTCTTCCCAGAAGAGCGAAGAGTGCGGGGAGGATGATATGGGAGAAGGCGCTCCTGCAAGAAGTTAGGACCCAGGCCATGTAGGGCTTTAAAAGTTAAAACCAACACTTTGTATCTTGCCCGGAAGCTAATAGGCAGCCAGTGAAGGGATTTTAAAACTGGTGTAATGTGGGCAGATCTAGGTGTGCCAGTAACCAGCCTGGCTGCCATATTCTGTACCAATTGAAGTTTCTGAACTTGACACAAAGGTAGCCTCATGTAGAGTGCATTACAAAAGTCAAGCCAAGAGGTTACCAGCGCATGTACCAATGTTTCAAGGTCTTCCCGCTCCAGGAAGGGGAGCAGCTGGCATATCAGCTGAAGCTAATAGCAAGTGCTCCTGACCGTTGCATCCACCTGAGCCGTCATATGGAAAGACGAGTCTAGGAGTACTCTCAGACTGTAAACAGAATCCTTCAGGGAAAGTGTGACCCCGTCCAGAACTGGCTGGTATAACTCCATTCCTGAATTGGGAGTCCCTATTACAAGTACCTCCACCTTACCTGGATTCAACATGAGTTTGTTTTCCCTCATCTAGTCCATTACCGCATTAAGACATCAATTCAAAGGAGAAATGCCATCCTTAGTCACTGCGTCAAAGAAATATATTTGGGTGTCTTCAGCATACTGATAACACCCCGCCCCATGTCTCTGGATGATCTCACCTAGTGGCTTCATGTAAATGTTGAACAGTATTGGGGACAGAATTGCACCTTGAGGGACGCCTGACCTAAGTTCCTTCTTGGTTGAATAACTGTCCCCAAGTGACACCATCTGGAATCTGCTCAAGAGGTAGGATCAGAACCATTGCAAAGCAGTTCCTACGCTACCCAACTCTCCCACACATTCCAGAAGGATACTGTGGTCAATGGTATCGAAGGCTGCTGAGAGGTCCAAGAGCACCAGCAGGGTCACACTTCCCCTGTTGATGCCCAGATGGAGATCATCGACTAAGGTGACCAAGGCTGTCTCAAATCCATAGCCAACCCTAAATTTGGTTTGAAATGGATCTAGAAAATCTGTTTCTTCTAACACTGCTTGGAGTTGAATGGCGACTGCCCTCTCAATTACCTTACCTAAAAATGGTAACAATGAAACAGACCTATAGTTGTTTCTGTCCAGGGGGTCAAGGGAAGGCTTCTTTAAAGGTGGTTTAGTCACTGATTCCTTAAGGCAGGGTGGGAGGTAGCCTTCCCTAAAAGATGCATTGATAATATTATTCAATAGTAATCTGGTGGTGTCACCCCATGGACGACCAGCCAAGACAGGCAAGGATCAAGAGAGCAAGTTCTCTTTTTCGAACACCCAAAAAGCTTGTCCACATCTTAGGTACTAACCAACTCAAATTGATCCAGAATAACAGTATAGGCGGAGGCGCTGGATACCTCTCCTAACAACTCAGTTTTAAAGCCGGTATCCAAGTTGGCTTTTATCTGAGAGATTTTGTCTGCATAGTGATTATTAAAAGTGTCACAGCAGGCTGTTGTAGGTTCTAAAAAAAGATTCAGGGTGGGGGTAATTGAGTTAAATTCCTAATCACCCTGAATAGCTCTGTCGGACAAGACTTCACAGACCGCAATAGATGCAGAATAGAAAGACTTCTTAGCTGCATCTATTGTCACGCCATAGGATTTAAGATAAATCCTATGACATGTCCTGTCAGATATGAGTTGAGATCTTTGCCAGTCATGCTCAAGTCACTGTCCAACCTGCTTCATTCTCCTAAGATCTTCGGTATACTAGGGGTTACGATTAGAAGCGGGCTGGAAAGAACGCTTAGGGGTGATAGTGTCTATAGTCCTTAAGAAGGTGGCACCCCCAGCCACAGCCAACAGTTCCCACCGCGCTCGTTTCGGGAACCAGTAGATGGGAGAAGGGAAGCTTCCCTGGTTGGCGTCCTCTGGCAGGGGAGAGCTGGATTTAAGGGCTGCTTGCTCTGGCTTCTCCTCTGTTGCATTGGAGTGTAGGTGGTTTGGAGGACAGTTTTTAAGGGCTGCCTCCTCCTCTGCTGCCTTTTGAGGTACTTAAAATTCTCAGAAGAGTGATCTGGAGCTCTCTAGTAGATAATTTTAAGTACTTCCACCAAATTACAAATCCCAGTATTCTGTAGGATGGGGCTACATCTATGACTCTTACAGTGTTATAAAACTACTATAACATGGAGTACAGATACACTCCATGAAGAGCTTATTTAGCAATAATGTTGTTGTTGTTGTTGTGCTTTCAAGTCATTTCCTTATGGAGAACCTATGGTGAACCTATAAAAGGGTTCTCTGGGGCTAAAAGTGTGTGATTTGCCCAAGGTCACCAGTGTGTTTCCATGGCTGTGTAAGACTTCAAATGCTAGTCACGAGAGTGGTCCTGGTCACAAGAGTTGTAGACCAATGCTCAAATCACTACACTACAATATCTCTCCAGCAATTTTGACTTATGTAAATAAATAAAAAATAAAACTTTTATTTATATCCCGCTTTTTGTTAAGACAAAAGTGGTCACTCTGTCTAACTGGTTTTACAACCCTTGCATTTCACACCAATTGTGGGCAGCACCAATAATTAAGTTGCTCCTTGGGATGTGTCTCAAATGTCATTCATCATCTCTGGAAGAATTTTGCATGAATTTTAGGACTCCTTTCCTCCTTACAAAGAGAAAATGTTTCACATTCACTTTTAAGATAACTGTTCTGGAGATTATCTTTGCAACATCTGTGATATTGCTATCATATGTTATTGTTGTGTGCCTGATATTGCTCTCACATGTTGTTGCAGGGAAATGTCTAATTAATTTGTAAGCTGCTCTGATAGCCTTTTGGCTGAAGAGCAAGATATAAGTAAATAAATATTATATTATTATTATGGCAACCTATCTTGGGTTGGCAAAATTTGTTCCGAGGGGGTTTGTTCATGTCATCTTCTGAGGTTGAGAGCCTGTAACTTGCCCAAGGTCACCCAGTGGGACTTATGGCCGAGCTGGGATCGGAACATTGGTCTCCAGAGTCATAATCCAAAGCTCATACTACTACACCATGGTGGCTCTTACTATTATATTGTGTGTCTGTGTGCGTACATGATTTTTTCAGACTTTTTTCATTCTTTTTCTTTTAATTTTGATATTCCAAACAGAACACATTGTGGCTGTTTCACTCTTGAGATAACAAAGGTTTCTTTTCAGTTTGCGTGTTTGATTCTTGCTTCTGATGTAGTAATCATGGTGGGCATCAGCAAATAACAGCTGGAGAACTTGACAGAAATTGTAGTGTTAGTTGCTATCTTTTGAACTTTAAATTGTACATGAGAAGTGTCAACTTACCCCCTATGGTAGTTTTCTATAATAACCAGTTTCTTCATGCATCCAGATGATGCCTTAAAACATTCAGTGAGATGTTGTTATTGTCATCTTTGCTGTCAACACAAGCTTTCATGTGCCTGGGCAGTACCCATGTGCCAGGATCCAAGATGATCAAAGGTCAGTTTTAATGAGGCTTCATTTACCACTTTGAAATCACCTATTGTTAATCATCACAATCCATCTCATCTCTCTTTTAAAAAGGAGAGCCCCCACCACTTCCTTAGTTTAATGACTGCTTTGATTTTGCACTTAGGAAACAAGTGTGCAATCCAAAATTCTTGCCAAAATTGTTTTCTGTTCTTCAGTGTTGACTAAACTGTACCTGTAATCAACAAATCATTTAGAATACCACTATTTGTTCATCCTGGCAGGTAGTCTGTAAACTTTCTGTATCATGATCCAATAGAACTGATATGGAATAGAATCAGGTTACTTTGAATTGCTTGCTTGTTTTGTTTTTTTTAAAAAAACAAGAAATTAAAGTTTCTTGTTCACTACACAAACAGTATTTCCACTTCTAAAATACTAAATAAGATGTTTGGTTAACAGAATTGTGCAAAGCAGAGAGAGGACAAAAACAATGCAGCAATGTTCTAGTAATCAGAGGCCAATATTATTGCAAATGACATGCACCCTCATGCTGGCACTAGGATTATTTTGATGGATTTATAATTTCATTTTTCCCCATTTAGTTTTGTTGGTTTCAGGTACAGGTAGGCTGATATGCATTTCATAGAACCTACAGAGGTCATAAAATTTACCTCATCGACTACAACGCTAAAATTTCTGAACTAATATGACTACTGAACATACTTGGTGAATGATTCTGGGAGAAGTATTCCAAAACAGTAATTCATCCAAATTCCAGTAATATTAGTACCCTGGGAGGAGATCTTGGGACCCAAGTTCTAGAAAAGCTGTAAATAATGATTTAGTATCGGTGAACAATTCAGTCTTTACCATTTTAGAAAACCAATTGATGTTATCTGAAAGAAAGGATGTAAGAAGGGGAGGGGGGAACTACCTTATTTCCATTGTTGGTTATGTTTGCAACAGATTTCATAAACAGAGGGCATTAGCATTTATAAAGGAAAGACATTCAAATAACTAGTTAAAGATCAAGATACAGAACAGAATGTTAATGACGTGGTACCAGTTTATGGCTTTGCCTTCACACCCCAGAATGAAGATGTAATATGAAATTAAATTATGATATGAAATTAAATCAAGTCCCATGTTTATAAGGACAAATACATTCAAATTAAAGTGAGCCCTGAATGTCAGTACCAAAGTAAAGTATGGGCTACCAACCAAATAGAAAGCAAGCAACTACACAGTGGCCTCCAAATAAAGGAGGTGACATCACCCTGGTTCCAGCTGTAGCTCAGATTTTTTTCTATAGGTATATTCTATGGGTAACACAATGTAGAATATCACTTGGGGTGTGTGTGTGTGTGTGTAGAGAGAGAGAGAATGTTGAAAAACTCTGTTGAGAAGATTCCTAGACAAATAAGAATCTTTGCAGTTCAGGAGTTATTTTATGTGCAAAAAAACAAAACAAACAACCATACATAAAAAAACATACATGCATTTTTTGTGCCAAGGGGAAAATGGTAAAATTATTCATTTCTACCCAAGAGTACAAAATTTACAAAGATTCACACCACTAGTTGTGTTGCTCTCATGAAGGTTGATTCTGTTTTCTTCTTTGTGTTGATGTCTCTTTCATTTTTTGGATTGATTTTTCAATTAGCATTGTGAACTGCCTTAGGAATTCCAATGTGGCACTAAAAGAGAAGTTATAAATATTTTAGCAAATAATGAATAAAAATAAATATATATAATGTACCTAACTTATTTTCCAGTTCACAGTACCTAAAATCATTAAAATATAGCTAATTGTGGTATAAATTATCATCTCAGGAGGTTGTCAGGATGATCAGATAAATCAATTCATTCTCCCCCTCTATTTCCCAATACAGCGTTTGAGCTGCCTTTGATGTTAATTAATGTCATCATGTAAGACAGAAGAAACAAGCTGTTTATACCATTGTTCAAAAACATGATCTCTGTAAAGAGATATATTGATGAAATTTCAAAGGATATGAGTGTATTCACCTTTGATGCATCATGCCCACTAACAATTCTAAAGAGGCCTCAGCTACATTAGGTATACAAGGGGAATATTGAAAAGGTAGTATTTCCATACATGACAAAATGTACACCTGGACTTGGGCATTCATACCTGTGACATTTCTGAGAAACAGATGTGCAAAGTTTGAAAATACAGGTGGCTAATGTGCATAATGTATAGAAATACGTTTTAGTAAAAGTGGAAAAGTTGCATACATTAAGTATGTGTGTGTGCCTTCAAGTTGCCTTTCAATTTATAGCATCTCTGCATTTTATATGGTTCTCTTAGGTAAGGAATAATCAGAGGTGGTTTTGCTAGAACTTTCCTCTGTAGCCTAAATGTATAGGGGGCAGTGCTCATTTTCATTACTAAGTTGAAGAGCTGGCATTGTCCAAGGACTGCTCTGGTGGTCATGTGGCCAGCATGACTGCCCTGAACACTGTTAACTTTCTACCAAAGTGGTACCTACCTATCTACTTGCATTTTCATGTTTTCCAATTGCTAGGGTAGCAGAAGCTGGGACTAGTGACACCCCATCAAGCAGCACTCGGGCCTCAAACTGCAAACTTTCTGCTCTTCCAATCATCAGAATTGGCATTTTAACCACTAAGCTACTACATCCCCTGCCTACAGCATCTGATATTCATAGGTCTCTCATTGAAGTATACAAGGCCCTCCATATCCATGGATTTTTTATCCACAGATTTAAGCATCAATGGTTTGAAAACATTAAAAACTACATAAACTCTGAAGAACAAACCTTGATTTGCCATCTTATATAAGAAACACCATTTTACTATGCCATTGTATTTAATGGGGCTTGAACATCCATGGATTTTGGTATCCGAGGGGGATCTTGGAACCAAACCCCAGTGTATACCAAGGGCCCACTGTACTAACCAGAGCTGACCCTGCTTAGCTTTCAAGATAGATGGGATCTGGTACATTTAGGGTATTAAGTATAGCATTCAATTAAACTACAGGAAAATATAGCACAAATTTCTTTACTATGCCAGAAAGTCTCTGTATAGGCAGAACAAAGATGGGAAGAAAATGCAAGTGAGATTCAAGGAGGCTCAAGAAAGTAAAGAGAAATCTCCACACCATTAAATATAAGGGACTACTTGGATTCAATCAGACCCATAATGTATTTATGACCGAGCCTCTAGTTTCCTAAGACAACAGAAGATACTAAAGTTTGCTATTTTCTTGGGACAAGAGCCTGCCAAATATCCTCCATCAACCCAGTCAGCAATGATAGGAAAATGGGTGAATTCCTTCACCTGCAGTGGCATTGAATGCCTACAAAGAGTGCCAACTGACCAGTTTTGACATGAAAGCAAGGTTTAGCCAATTAGCCAAATAGAAAGCCATAGTCAACAATCTCAAACATTATGTAGCATGAAGTAGGTGAAAAAACCTGTGTCACCGACCAATTGTGGCATGATTTTTAAAAAGTCCTACTCAGCCTACAAAAGATGAATGGAAATTCCCAGGCTATATAGAAGTGGGAAGAAATGACAAAGAGGCCTGAGTCAGGGCAGTGCTGCCTTAAATGATCTAGTACATCCCCGCATGTCACAAGTGCAGTAGTGCACACTGATGTGCCTTTTAGCCAATGGCTGGCAGGGGGGGGGGGAATGACACTCCCATCAGAAAGCCAGGGGAATACATTTGCAGTGTACCTAACCATAACAAAACATGCATAATTGTGAAGTTTCAGTATGTTTATGTCTAATTTATTAATATGCCAATTTTCTACTAAGACACATGGGCCATTTAGAATTTCAAAATTGTTTTTAAAATGGGAAGTGGTAGGAAGGCACTGGAGGAGAAAACTGTGTGCCTTAGAGACTGCTTCATGTCTCCCAAGTGAGCCTGGTGCTTTTAGGAGTGCTGGATGATGGTGCTCTACTTTCAGTGTTCAAGAAAGATGAAACTTTCAGTCCATTTTGCTTTTGTATACAAAATGGGATATACAAAATTTGTATATAGGCTTTTGTATACAGACTTTTGTCCTGCCTTTTGGACAGGAAAATGCCTTCAGCTGCCTTTGTGTGTATGTATTGTGTGCCTTCAAGTTGTTTCCGACTTATGGCCATCCTAAGGTGAACCCATCATTGTGTTTTCTTGGCAAGATTTGTTCAGAGGATATTTACCATTGCCTTTCCCTGAGGCTGAGAGCAAGTGACTTGTGAAAATTCACCTGGTGGGTTTCATAGCCAAATGGGAATAAAAACCTGGTCTCCTGAGTTGTAGTTCAATGGTCAAACCACTATGCCACACTGGCTGTTGAGCTGCCTCTAGATAATAGTTTATAATACATTAAAAAACAAAACAAATCCACCTCTTCTCCATCTGAATTAAATTAACACTACACACCCACAGTCGCACTTATACATGTTCCTTACATGTGTGATGTCCTTTTTTAAAAAAATTAGTATGGGGTTGGTATTCCCTTCATCTCTCTGTAGCACCCAAAGGTCTATGCACAAATTACTGTAGAACCCCTTAAGATGCCTTATATGGTAATTTTGAGCTTTGCAGCAAACAGGCAGGATTGGAGAACCATCTTGCTATATCCCTGTAGCCAGATACAAAATGATGACATCAGTATTGAGATCTGCCAGGGCCCTTCAGGGGTCTCAGCGCCATTGTAAGCATTTTGTATCTGGCTATGGGCATGTAGCCAGATGCTTCTCTTCCTGCTTGCCATAAATGGTCATGTGTGGTGGTGTCTTCAGAGGTTTTCCAGTATGTTGAGGGTAGCATATGTGGCTCAGTATAGCATAGGTCCACATAAGGATATTTACACCATGCTGAGGGAATACTGGAATATGGCATTAGAGCACTTGTGAAGCACTTTTGATAGCCAAGATAAGAAGGAGAAAGTTATATTTATATCCTATGCTTCTGGTATGTTGACAAAAGACAGTAACATTAGCGATCACATCTGTCCCTATAGATCTCAGAGAGATTAACAACGACTCTAGGGATGAGTAATTTTGGCAAGCCTCAGGTCATTTCACAGACTATCAAAGAAGACTAGTTTATGCAGGGTTGGCTCAAGACATTTTTTTTCTGCCTGGTATGCCTTGTATACTCCAAAGTCAAGATGAAAACTACTCAAAGCCAGGCAAATTATTTCAGCACATAAAGCAGAAAATCCCACCTTTCCCTAGCCATAGCAGTAAAGATGTAATAGCCCTTCATTGAGTAACTAAAAATTTGCTGCCCTTTCAGGCCACCCTAAATCTGCTGCCTTATCTGCATAATGGCAGGGCAGACTCTGAGCCTACAAAAGCTCATATCGTAATAAATGTATTCGTGTAAGTCTTTAAAGTACCATTGAACTCTTTGTCAAAGCTACTGAAATGTTTAATGAAGATCACTCTGATGACTGCCATCACCCAGTCTTTTTTTCTCACAAGAATTTGTGTGCTGCCCCCATTTTTGTCTCATTCAGAAGGTTCTGTTGAGGGGGCTATACTAAGGGCATAGGTGAAAGAGAAGTGTCAAGAGCAGCAGGTGGTGATTTGGTATTTATCGGCCAAAGCTGAAAAAAATAACATTTTAACACTTCTTTTGTTCCACAACTATGAAAAAGAAATAATCCAGAACATTTTCCAGAAAGCTAAAATTCCTTAATATTCATGCAAGAATAAAGAAATAAACTATTACACCGGAAATGCATAATTAGGGTTCCAAACAGTTCACTTTCCTTTTCCTGTACCACAAAGCTCAGAGAACCAGACAGTCACAATATATATTTTATTTTTTAAAAAAAATCAAAGCCTGGGTTCTCAACAGCATATTTAAGCATGTGCATGCCAAGATATAAAAACAGGTTTCTCTGATGGTGTAAAAATGACATATATCAATATTTATTTTGATTTGTTGTGAAGCTAATTTCAGTTTTGATGAAGACCCACAGCCTGATCCTATGAAACACTGTTTAATTGTGCTACAGGGTGGAACCAACCCCCTGTCTACTCCAGGGGTTAATATACCTGCACCCAAGGTGGTACATACCCATGATAAGTTATTTGGAATTGGGTGTGTCACATCTACCCAACAAGTGTGCATCTTTATAGTGTCATTTGGATGTCTCAGGCTGCATCTGCACTTTAGAAATAATCTAGTTTGACCCCACTTTCACTGTCATGGCTCAATGTTATGTAATTCTGGGAGTTGTAGTTTGTTTGTTGTGGCATCAGAGTGCTCTGACAGAGAAGGCTAAATGTCTCATAAAACTACAGTTCCCAAAATTCCACAGCATTTAGCCATGGCAGTTAAAGTTGTGTCAAATAGGATTATTCCTGCAGCGTGGACACAGCCTCCGATATGGAAGAGTGAATCAAGTGGTCTCTGACCCTTTTCTCCTCTCCTTTCTCTTTAGGAGATGTAGGAAAATGGGTGGGTGAGAATGTTGTGGCAGCTTGATCTCAATGATCTCTTTGGTTGCTGATGAAATGAGTACCTTAGCCTGGACTTCTCTTCTATAATGTACAGAAAAGGGATGTAGTGAATATTCACAAACTATCTCATCCTTGAAAAAAATTGCCAAATACCATGGATTTTCCATCCATCAGGAAGAACAAAAAGAGCATTGTCCCTCTTCCATTTTTTAATACTTGTTTCTGTGTGGGTTTTGTGTAAATGAAGTATTTGCTAAAACAAAACAAAACAAACAAACAAAAAACCAACCTGAACTGTGTGGGCAGAAAGATTCAAAATGTATTTAAAAAAAACAAAAAACACCCCTTGGCAGGGTGAGAAGGGAACGAGGATGACATAAATAAGAGCAAAATAATGGGAGGCTTACATCCCTAGTGTAAACTCTCCATGTGCACTGCCTTCAATTTCTCTTGGGAAAAGTGGTCCTAAAAAAATTGTCCCATAATTTCTCTCACTACATTGACAGAATCGAGTTTGCTCAAATAGCTATGTCTCTTTATCTGAGTATTCTGTTACTTGGACCACTAACAATGAATGGAAATCTGAATCTGTTCAAATGGTGTTTCATTTTGATTTGGACTGCTACAATGCCTGATTACAGTAATGAGCTGAAAGTCTATTCATCCAACATTTGAAGTAAAAGACCTCAAAGTACCTTGTGAATAAATGGACATATTTCCTTACCTGCTACATCAATTGTAAACTAAAGGCCACTTTTAACAGGCAAATGCTGTTTCCCCCCTCCTTCTCAACCATGTTAGGTGTAGTCAAAAGGTGATGATTAAAAGTTAACAGACAATTAAAATTTCAAGACTTCTATGTTCAGTTTAAAGCTTACAATATTCATGCTGCTTCAAAGGTGCCATTTGAAAATACAGCACTGAGCTGGAACAAATTTTCATTTGGATGAAATGGACCAGATTAATTTGGACCATATTGGATGGGCCCAACCAAAGGTTAAAAAAGTTAAGGTTGCAGTGACATTGTGTAACTTCTCATTCATCCCTTAAGAGCAGAATATAAAGGTCAATTTGAGAACTATATCCTGTGTTAAGAACATGGTTGAGGTCTTTGCTGATTTATTGTGACTTCTAAGTAGCAAATGAGTTCACAGCATGAGTTAAATCAACCTTTTCCAAGTTTTACCTCTTCTTATGCATTTTGTAGTTGATCATCCATTTTTAAAATCAGTCTGCTATCATAGCTATTACATCTTTTGTCTTATTAAACTGAAATAAAATGGAAGGTATATCAAAACTGTTGGTTGGCCACGCGAATCACACTCAGTTTACATGTTCAGAATCTGCAAATACAGTTGGTTTTTTGCAAACTGAATTACTGTTGTATATTACGCATTATGTGCACATATACTTATACACTTGGTTAAAATATGTTTTTGTACAGCACCACTTATGTATGGGTTTGTATCATAAAGTTATGTCAGGGAAAATAGCAACTGTGCTGTAACTTTTTCCTGTCATTACACCATAATTGCATATGCTTGACTCATCCATGTATGTTTTGTACAAATTAATTTATGAAAGTAATTCTAAACATATTAAACACAGACATGCACAAAGTACAATAGCATGCTATAGTAATACTAATGATATTATCATGACTTCTGATACATTCAGTTGGGATTACATAAATTTCTTGAGTTAAACCTTATAATTTTTTCTACTGTGCAGCCACAGAATTATAATATTCTTTATAATTAAGCTCTTCCCTATTTTTATACAGTACATAATTCCTTTCTCTCAGTGATACTTTATTACATATTGAGGCCCCAGGTATGACTTGTATTCATCTACCTGGAAGTAATTCATACTGAAATCAATAGGGTTTATGATTCATTACATGTGTTTAGGGTTGAACTGCAATTAACTGGTAGGCATGGCTGTTTACACAGCCTTTGAATCCACAGAATCAAACTAAATTTGCAGTGCCATGAACAGAATGGGTTGCATAGATAGAAGCCACAACTGTTCAACCCAACCAATCACCACTGCTGTTGCAACAAGGAGATGAGAGCCCATTCCAACTATTGTCATAGATGTAGCTATATTTCCAGAGACTGGCAATGTACATTCAGAACACTTATCTGAACAAAGGTACTTTTGCAATTTGAATCAAATCAACCACCTATTTCTGCAGCTTTGTGGCTACACCATGCTGGCTTCTGGGGAAAATCAGTTGCTACTTGTTTATGATACCTACACAGAGCAATTAATACTCTTCATGCTGGAAACAACAAATAAATAAATAATAACTTGGAACCTTTTTTAACCATTAAAACAGTCATAGTACCTCTTAAAAACCCACTTTCTTCACTCTGCTCAGCATGGATCAAGTAGCAGAACAGTTCTGGACAGATACATAAAGTGTTCGGATCATGGCAAGTCAGCATGAAAAATCACAGCTACCTTAATGTCAAATATTCATCCAATTTTGATATTGCAGTAGAGAATAAGGATGGGCAAACTGTCAGCTTCATTTTCTCCCTGATTCATGTTCACCCTTTTCCCATTAAACATAAGAGAAATTTATGAATTTTGGTATGTCCTTACTAAAAATGAACTATGTTTTCTACCATATGTGTTCACCAAAATCAATGGTTTAGCTGTTCCTTGTATGGACAGGATGAGGACATACCTGCCTAACATTCACCTGTGAAGAGTGAGCAGGCAACAAAGGGCAATTCTAAACCAGCAGCCCAAATATGGATGACTAGACACAGTCAACATTCATTTTAAAGAGATTAGTACACCTTTTACCTGGCTGGACTAAGCCTCACTGACTTTTCATTCATTTATTTCAAAACATTCTATTGAATTAACCAAACAAAATCCTCAGTTTGTCCCTAGCAGGGAAAGAGCAGCTTAGTTTGGGTGACAAAGTGATTTCTAAAACTGAACAGTCACTATATGTTCTGCTAATTTTCTTCAATAATAACAATGTATGGAATGAAATGAAGGTAATTATACATTCAGTTAGCAGATGCATCCTGAAAAGTAGAAATATCTCAGATTTTGGACGTTCCTTTGCTTACCCAGCTGAATCAACTATTTCAACACATAAGCCAGGTGTGAACTAAGTGTAGCCCTTCACTTTTTAATTGATGTACAGCTCCTATCAGCCCTGGCCACCAAAGCCTGTGGTGAGGCATGATGGGATTTGCAGTTCAATAACAGTTTGAAAAACACACCTTGTCCATTCCTAATGTAAGTACAGAAAAATATAAGCAGAATATGGTGAATCTTGATCCTCAGAAATTGTTATGTAAATTGTCAAAAGCTTCATGTAATCAACAAACAAATGGGCAATGTTAGATACTATTTGACCACTAATGACAAAATTGGGCATTTTGTACAAAACAGTAAATTTAGCAAGAATGTGAGAAGGCAAAAACTGTGCTACTGAAGCGCTGTGTTTTGTTGGGGATTGTATTACTGCTACTTCATTAGATTTGATTGTTTTCATGATGGGTTTGTACATTTTAAATATGTATGTTTCTATTTATTAGAGAAGGGGGAAAATATTCCCATAGGCAATACATATAACTGAATTTTTCATTGTGGAAAGAACATATGTTCTGATTTTGCAGACATAACAATATAAAATAGATTAAGAATAAGAATAATCATTCTAGAATGACAATGATTAATAAAATCAGTATCTTGATTGTGATGATTATTCACGAAAATAAAGCACTTTTCTATCCCTTTGGTTACAAGAGCAGGTTTTATATACAAACTTGTTTTTTCCCAATAATTTATTGCGGAATAATTGTTTTCCCCAATAGATCTTAACATGCTTAATTTTGACTGAATCTTGGTTAACATCATCATGGAATTAAGCAAATGAGCATGCATAAAGTTTTAAGCAGCTCACACAGGGTTATGACTGATTGATTAAACAAATAAGTAAATAAAATAAATAAATAAAATAAAAAATATTTTTATCCCGCCCCTCTGTCCAGGACAACTGGGGTGGCTTACAAGTTAAAACAGTACAATTCAAATCCCAGTATCCCACCCACACTCATTAAAATAACAATTAAACAATCATGATTTAAAACATACATTAAAAACAATTAAAAAGACCATAATTATAGCAGAATCAAAGGGAACAAGTTCTAATTTGGTGGCCGGTAATCTACTTGAGAAAGGCCTGCTGGAAGAGATCCGTCTTAACAGCTTTTCTGAAGCTGTCTATGCTGGACGACTTAGGGAGCTGGGGATGTTTAGCCTGGAGAAGAGAAGGTTAAGAGGTGATATGATAGCCCTGTTTAAATATTTGAAGGGATGTCATATTGAGGAGGGAACAAGATTGTTTTCGGCTGCTCCAGAGACTAGGACCCAGAACAGTGGATGCAAGCTACAGGAAAAGAGATTCCACCTCAACATTAGGAGAATCTTCCTGACAGTAAGAGGTGTCTGATGGTGGAAGACACTCCCTCGGAGTGTAGTGGAATCTCCCTCCTTGGAGATCTTTAAACAGAGGCTGGATGTCCATCTGTTGGGGATGCTTTGATTTGAATTTCCTGCATGGCAGGGGTTTGGACTGGATGGCTCTTGCGGTCTCTTCCAACTCTATTATTCTATGATTATATGATTATATGATCAAATAACAACCACGCAATGCCTGGAAAAGCTTCCCTGAACAGGATGGTCTTCAATTCAGTTTTGAAACTGGTTAAAGAAGTGATGAGCCATGCTCATGGGGGAAGGAGGTTCCAGGAGTGAGGGGCAGCAAGTGAAAAGGATGAAGCTGGGACGGGCAATGAAAATCCTAGCCTGAGACAGCAGACCTTGATAACCAAAATGGAAAGCATGAGTGGGAAGGTGAGGAGAAAGAAGTTCACATAAATAAGGAGGGGCCAGCCCATGCAAGGCTTTAAAAGTTAACAACAGAAGCTTATACTGAATAGAGAAAGGGAGGGGGAGCCAGTGAAGGAGTGACAATAAAGGAAAGATATGGTCAAAGCGTTGGAGAGATGGCAATGGCAAATCCCCTCTGAAAAAACTTGCAAAGAAAACCCTGTGATAGAGTCGCCTTAATGTCACCATAAGCCAGAAATGACTTGAAGATACACAACAACAGCAAAAACAACAGCAACAATGACATGTTTTGAACATTCTGTAAGTTTAACTACAAAATAGCCTTATGTTGCCTTTTGGCCTTGGTGGTCCTCTTTACAGACTGCTGTAAAATTCTGTCCTCTTGTACAGTCAATTGATGCGGTTGAAGAGGAAGTTTACTAATAAACAAATTTGCCTTTGTACAAATGAGCTTTCTGCCTCCACAAGTGAAGTTTTTGCTTTTGCACAGGTTGCATGGCCTCCCAAGCCCAACACTCTCCAAACTGTCAAAATCAAAATTGCGCATTGATGGGCATTTATGATTTTTGTTTATTTCCAGGCCTAGGGTGACCCACGGTGTGTCCATTGGTCCCCAGGGTACTATAAAATTTCCCACCTCGTGCTAGTAGCTTTGATTGTTATTTTTTAAAAGTATATTATGTCCTGCTCATTGTCAACTTTGCGTTTTTGTCTTAAGTCTTGAAACACATTCACTTCTTGAAAAGTAAAAACAGTTTTAATAGACTGTATATAAAAAGCTGTCTGCAACTCCCTTTTCCCAGAAGACAGAATGTGCAAAGTGATTGTGAATGGCACTTCAGAAGCAGGGCTGTCCCCTGACTCCAGGCTAATCTCGTGTTCTTGTAGATTGTGTGGAGAATGAACAACTCTAAGCAGTCCTTTCTGGAGAAGGTGTGAATTGAATCTATATTCACAGAGCATTATAGAGGTAATCCTAAAGTGAGAGAATGTATTGCACCACATCATACTCTAGATGAGTACTCACATTTCCTTTATGTTTAATGTTCTCTACAAAATAAAAGTTAGAGGCAGTACAGACCACCCGAAAACAACAGTCTGCAGGTGCCCGTTTTTACTCTGGATGGACACCGCAGTCGCTAGACCATGCAATGTCCCTCTGGAGTAAAAAGTGGGTTCTTTTACTGGTGCCCGGGTTATGTTGCAAGTGCGCCAGTGGCGCACCTGTGGCGTAATGGATCTGAAAATGGCAGCAGCCATGCAGACGGGAGGCTGCCATCAAGCCACCGCCATTACATAGTTGGAGGTCTTTAAGCAGGGGCTAGATGGCCATCTGTCGGGGATGCTTTGATTTGGATTTCCTGCATGGCAGGGGGTTGGACTGGATGGCCCATGTGGTCTCTTCCAATTCTATGATTTTATGAGTCAATGATTCTAGGGTTCCATACTGTGTGGTTGCTGCACAGTGTGGAACCCTAGTATCGCCACTGCCATTTCCCTTTCGGCCTGTCTGTCTCGGGCCTTAGTCTAGCAGGCCAAGGCCAGGTACAAAAACATTCTCTCTCATACACTAATTTTATTTATCTGTACTTTGTGAAATAGTATAATCTATTTAACTATCTCAAGACATGGTCTCTACCCCATTTGGTTGCATGTAGATTAGACCTGAGATATCCAATAAATATGGTTGGGAGGTTTGGCAGCAGCTGAATAGTTGTATTCTATACCTACAAGACCCCTTATAATGTGTCCTAAAAGTTGCATTTGTAGCAGCTCAGTATGTTGGACATTGGTTTGTCTGGGACAAAGTGTTCATTTAATTTAGGGGCTTAGAAAACTTCAGTCTTTCAGGTGTGTTGCCAAATGATCTGATTATTAAGCAGCAGAATGATGGAGGTCTCTATAAAAGCAGCCCAGATTTCATATGTTGTTAAAAATTTACTTAGCTAGTCTTGGGAAAGGCATTTTGACACAAGAATAGTAAATGAAATTTATTTCATCATTCCTGTTTGGTTTGACAGCTTGCTAGACAGGTTTCTATTGATCTGATTGAATGTGGGAGCTAACAAGAAGATAGTGGAAGCAAAGACTAGAGAGAATGTCAACACCAAATTGTAGAAATTCATAGAGATGGTAACTGGAAAGGGTATGGAAAGACTAAAGTGAAACCGAGCACAACCTGATTAGATCTCAAGCTGAAATGACCAATTAAAAACGGAGGAAATACAACTCAAGAAACATGTTCAAACATCCTGATTTGTGGGACAGCTAACTTTCTATATACAGCATTTTAATTAAGAGCAGAGTGCAAGAAGATTTCTTTTTAATCCAGTTGAGTAGTTTCTCTTGGATATTAAAAAATATGCTTAGCTGGATAAATTTCTCAAAAGCTTTCAATATAATCAACCAGGACATCCTTCTGGACCACTTTGTTACATGGTGCTTGGGAGGTTTCTGTGGTTCTGAGATATTTCTGAGGTGCTGGAATATTTGTATCTTTCTTTGGCAGTAGGTTTCAAAAGATGTTGCGATAGTTCTGCTTGGCATGTGGTTATAGTGTCCTACCCAGTCTGAAGGAAATGATAGGTAGAGACCATCAGGGGATTTAATACTTGGTCATCCATGTGCTGGTGACACCAAGCTCCATCTTTTCCTCCTACCTCATTCTAGGAAGGCACCAGAAACACTGAACTACTATCTGCAATCAGTGAAAGACTACATATGGGGTAATAAATAAAAATATAATCCAAAGTAGGGACTCATGTTCTCCTGCTGTGTAAATTGGGATGACACTCCTCCCCACTGCCATTAATTTTATTCTCTCCACTCAACTTTGTTGCTAACATAAATTTACCTGCCCACATGATAACTCCACATGCTCTACTGCCAGCCACCATCTTTCATGTTATTGGAGTGAAACAAATAGTGAGTGGATTCTGTACAAAGCACCATTAGACACACAAAGTATCCAGGACAGCCTTCTGCAGAGCTAGCCAGACTGAAATTCCTGTTTTGGAAAAGGATTTGTCAGTCAACAAGAACAGTGAATATAGAATCATGTTATTGAACATTTTATATAGGTTTGTATTTCACTTGAAAAAGCAGACCTGCAGTTTCATGTGCAGCTGGGATGTGCAGGTAGTGGCGGTGTATTGGAGCACCTTTGTCAAGATTAAGCTGGTATCTGTGATGCCTACTTTTAGGAGATTATTGCACTGCCTTTCTCACAGCCTCAGCGAGAGATGAAACTTTTAAAAACATTTTAAAAATGGTTGTTATTGCATGCCACCATGCCCAATCTGGAGGCATCCCATACCAATCTTTACATCCCATACCTGATACATACTTTTCTGGCACTTTTTGAAAGAACAGGATTGGTCATAGAGGCATGCAATAATACCAGTTAAAAACTTTTTTAAAGTTTTTAAAAGTTTCAGCCCATGCTAATACTGGGAGAAAATACAGTGTAATAACCTCATTAGAGACAGGTGATACCACTATGGTAAGATCTGTCTTTTCAATTATGGTATATTGGTCTGCCCTTCGAAACAATTAACAATGCTGATGCTAAGGTTTTGCCCAGGACCACCAGTACAGCATGTGAATCTCTTTTCTGTCTTCCAGTACTAGGAAAAATTATTATTATTATTATTATTATTATTATTATTAAACTTTATTTCTATAGCGCTGTAATTATACACAGCGCTGTACAAAGTCGGTAAAATTAGGAATAAATAAAAGCCTGTCCAAGGCGTACATTCTAAGATATAACAATTAAAAGAGGAATAGATAAAATTACCATATAGAAAGGAAAAAACAGATTAAAAACATCAAATGTCAAACAAATCACATCATATCAAATATTGTCAGACAGCCAGATAACAATCACAAATTCCCTGAGAACGCTTCCCTAAACAATATGGTTTTCAGCTCAGCCTTAAAGCTGGTTAGGGAAGTGATGAGCCAAGCATGCAGAGGAAGAAGGTTCCAGGAATGAGGGGCAGCAAGAGAGAAGGGACGGATCCGGGACGGGGCAGAGAAGATCCTGGGTTGAAAGAGGAGACTTTGGCTACCAGAGCGGAGAGTGTGAGTAGGGATGTAGGGAGAGAGAAGATCAGTTAAATAAAGAGGGGCCAGCCCATGCAGGGCTTTAAGGGTGAGTAGCAAAAGTTTGTACCTTTTGGGAGAAATTTTTTTTTACCATTCCTGTGGACTCAAAGGGTAGCAGTTTGGAGTTCAGACAGACTGAGAGTTTGTTTTTTTTACACATTCCCACCTGTTCTCCATCCAATGACTTCATTGTGTAGTTTTCTTCTTGTTTTAGCCCTGTACTAATACATTTCCATTCTAAAAAAGAAGTCAAACAGAAATGTACAGCAATGTTGAAAAAGATGAACTCCACAAAGCCAGTGAATTGGAAGCCAAGGTGGATTTGTTTTTAGTAGGCATGATTTGTAATCAATAATGATGTTGCATAATGTTAGATATCATGCTTATTCACAGCTTACGTATCATGTAACCATGCTTCCACCCCCCCCCCCTTTTAGACACAAATCCAAATGGGGAGGACTGGATGGCAGGATGCCACATGTTATCTTAACACTGTATTGCCAAGACAATGAAGCAGCATCTGAGCTGCACTGTGCTGCTAGAAGATTCCTCCTGTGATCTGACCCATTCCCACTGTATTTAGTGGGGAAAAGAGAGGGAGAGAGGGAGGGGGAAAACCCAGAACCTTCCCCTGGGCATCAGGGAATGACTCTTGATGTGAGAACATTCATTTGAAAAGCAACAAATTATTTTTATTGTACACCACTGGCCCATGCTACTGCCAGCTCCTTCAGCATAGTACTGTAGATATTCTAGGTCTGTCTAGCCATTCACCTGTTTCCTCCTTTTACTATCAAGCTGTAGCCAATGCCAAGGCTTAATGGGAGGTAGTGGTCAGCAAAAATAGTGGCTAACCTCAGTATTCACTGCTTCAGGAATTGCTGTTTTGTAGCTTTTCCTATCCTATTGTTAAATATTCCAGTTTTGTTGTCACCTTCCTCACCCTGACCTAAATGTTTGAAGTGCAGTCCAATTACTTTTCTTGCTCTGAGGTGAGCATGGGTTCTACCATTTTAAACAAAAAGTCTGGTATGACTAATCTTTCTTTTTCAACTCTGCTTAGGACTTGATTCCTTTCTGTTTTGATTCTAGAACTGACCTTCCTCCCTCTCTCTGTCTCCCTCTTTCTCTCTACCAATTTCTTTGTTTCTTCCTTATTCATCATCTCCACTCCCCCACTTACAACTCTTAGCTAAATGTCTTTCCTTTCTTTGTCTCTCACTGTCGTTGTTCTTATCTATTTCTCATCACTCCTGTTCCTCTTTTTTTTCTAGTTCCATTTTTCTCCCTGTTTCCTTTTTCCTGTGTGTCTGTCATCTTCTTTTTCTTTCACCCTGATAACTCCTGTCTGCACTGTCTTCATTCTCAGGATTCTTTCTTTCTTGTCTTCTTTCTCTTCTCACTCCCCAAATAAGTTTTTGGCTACATGTTTTCCACCTTCCCTCCCATCGACACACACACACACACACTTCCATTAGAAATTCAATGCTTCCTGAATAAAAATTGTTATACTATTTAATTGCATATGAGTGTGTGAAGAAGTTGTGCTTTCTGATCTCATTCCCAAATTCAGCTGGGATAAAAAAAACAATCCAGGGCATTTATGAGTGGAATGGAATAAGAATACCTCATATTACTTTCCTTCTGAAGAATTTAGTGTGAAAGTTCTCTTTTTGTTAGTTTTAACTAAAATGTAATGAAAAGAATAAGGGTTGGATAACTATGAGCGATCAGCCATGTTGAAAGCCTTTTAATTTTGGACTTAGAGATTTTTCCCTGTTTCATTGATTTTTCAAATAGAAACCATCTGGTATGCCAGATGCTTTGCTTTTTACTTTTACGCATGAAACTAGAAGGGGTGGGAAGGCTCCAAATTCCCAAACACTATTTTCCCCCTTTGCTTATCACCACCATCATCACCATCATCTACAATCTCATTACTGTCATCATTATAAACCGCCTCACATTTTAATCTACAACGTGATTTCTGGGTTTTATGCATTATATTTGTCAATGTGATATGCTATGTCTCTTTCTGTTAAAATATTAGTATGGATTTTAGCAGGTAGGAAATCTGGAATATAGCTACCATAACTGTGATACTGTTTATCATAAACTCAGATTTTATTATATACATGTCTCCTGTTATTCTAAGTTGTCAACTTAAACTTTATTATAACATTTGTCAAACTGTCTTTGCTCAGCACCTTTTATTTTCTTAAAGTAAAACAATCTGAACACGATCACATATGTGCTAGAAGGGGAATAACCTACATGTGTTTTCTAAGGTTAAACCACACTTTATGTCTGCAGAAATTTTCTGAGACTGTGAGCTTGTAAAGGAGCAATACATGTGTCTTTCATGGAGAAGTTCCAGTTAATTCCCCCAATGGGACAGTAGCCAATTGTTCTAAAATAAGCATTAAGGGCACCATAAACCAGGTTATAAACCTCTTATTTGCACTATTCCATTCCATTCAGATTTTATTTGCACTAGTAATGCCTTAGGTTGCAGTCTCTAAATGGCTCACTGAAGGGGCCTAGAATATATATAGTATTTATGCCCTGCCCTTTAGCCCTAAATGCTCTCAGAGTGGCTTACAATTATGATTATTTTTAATTAGCAAAAGGGGACAATGGCTGGCATTTATATCATGCTTACATGGTGTTAACCCACACTCATCCGTTAAATGATACACCACACCACTCTTCTGTTGAAAACTGACATTGAATTATGTGTTTGCCAATGTACCTGCTTTTTTTCCTAGTGTGCAATGGGGAATCTACAATGGCAGCTTTTGCAATCCCAATGAATAAAGAAGTCCATTGAACACACTAACACAAATGCAACATCCAAGAGTATGCATAATTTGCATCCTGTTGGCTAGTCCCAATTAGAGTAGACCCATTCAATCAGTTGTTAAATGATGATTCAACACTGATTAAATGTAATTGTTTCAATTTGCTGTACTCTTGCCAGAAAAAATAATAAGATTTACTGTATCTACTCAACCATAAATAGACATACTGTATAAGTTGAAGCCATGTTTTGGGCCAAAATTATTAATTTTAATATGACCCATGGATGTCAAGGATAAAATGCAGGGCATATAGCAATGAATGTAAAGGATGAAGCAAAGGGAAATGATGCCAAAGAACTTACAAAATTCCAGCAGACGTAAGTGTTTGTGCTCACTCTAAAGGCTGGTTGGATGAGGAGGGAACTATGGTGCTGTGTAATGTGGGGTAGAGGTGACAAGGCACAGATAAGGCAAGAAAAGGCACAAGGTCAACAAGGTCAACAAGGCAAAACAAAGAACATGGCAACTATGTTAACAGTGGTTATAGTTTTTTATTTTAATGTGATAGCTTTGCCTGATTTCAGCCCAGGAAAGCTGGCAAGCACACGCAAATGTCCTAGTCTAACCTTCAAAGCCTGATTCCTTTTTGTGCTTTTTTTTTGAGGGGAAACACCAAAGAGCTGACATCGCTGCCATTTTCCCACTGAGGCATTAAAAAATGTCAGACATAGTGCTGTGACAGAGAGTAGAAGGGGTAACAAACATGGGATTTTGCACAAAATAAGACCTGAATTGTGAATAGGCTTGGAAAAACGCATAGTTTTGGAAGATTTTTTTCACAGTTGTTAGTGTGTCTTCAAATCATCTCCAACATATGGCAACCTTAAGGTGAAAATTGTGTTTTATTGGCAAGATTTGTTCAGAGGGGGTTTGCATTTGCCTTCTTCTGAGACTGAGAGAATCACCCAAGATTACCCAGTGAACTTCCATGGCTGAATGAGCATTTGAATCCTGGTCTCCAGGGTCTTAGTCCAGCACTCAAACCACTGCACCACACTGATTCTCAATATATGTGTACAACAAAGTGCAAAAACTTCCATATCTTGTGTGGCAGGCCATTGATCCACAGCCACCTCTGAGATTTCTTACTTCTGCCAACATTTCTTACCCATGCCAACACAATTATGTAGCCCAAGCTGTGAATTCATTGAACAGAACAACAAAAATGTGCAAATTCTCCTAGGAATGTTCAAATATATAATTTGCTTGCTTTAACACACTGGCATTTTTAAACAAATCATATGAAACTTTTTTTAACTTAGAGGAGAATTTACTATGATGCCATATTTGAAACAACTGAGTGTTCATTCCACTCTATTAACAGTATAACTGTTATCTCCTGTCAAACAGCGGTCAGTTTTGCTCTTTAAAAGAAACTGTCCCAACTTACACTGAATGTGTATACCTTTTATTTACACCCAAGACAACATGCAGGAAATCCTCGTGACATTTATCAGGAATGGCTGCGGCTCTGAAAGAGGAGAATTTTCTCATTTAATTTCCTGTTTTCTTATATACTGAGCTGAGCTGACATTCAACTTTAATGATGAACAACCTCAGCTAACTCTCTGTAGGTTAAACTTATGATCATCTTACTTTGCTCCAATGAACACAACTCCAAAGTGTGTGTCATTTTAAGTGCTTTAATAGAAACAAGTGAAATAACATTTGTAAGAGACAAGATGGATTTTTTTTTTTGTTGGGGGTGTAGTGGTTGTGTAATTGGGGATGCAGAAAGAAATCATGACAAAATTTGCACATCTCTGGAGGTTTACTTCTTGACTGCCCATTGATATTGTCTATGTGCTATTAATAATTTAGACATTTGGGATATAGAAAAGTCTGTAGTTTGTTATGTCAAAGACATTTTTCAACACCAATAATTAATGATGCTAAAAAAATGCTAGTGTTTCTGAAGTAGGAGGAAAAGTTTGAGATAAAAAATATGAATCAAGTGTCATTTTAAATACTGCCTGGGAGTTAGTTTGCTTTGGGGAGTTTTAAAAGTTTATCTATAATTTTTTTGAAGTTGAGCTGGTTAAGAATTAATGATAGCAATTTTCACAATAGTTATAAAGCCCCCTGAGGATAACAATCAGAGTAAAAGTAAAATAAATGAAACTAAAAAATAACAAAAAAACCAAACATGATCTTTCAATTTATTTATACAAAAATGGCCAAGGTTTGGTTTACAGCACTTTTCTTCTTTGTGTTAATATGAAGTTCCTATTAATGAAGGGTCTATGCTCTGACATAATGGATTTCTGTTTTCGATAGATGGATGCCCAAAAGCTTTTAGAGTTTTAAATCAATTTATTTCTGGAAGACTTGTTATTAGCAGGGCACAACAAAAATAACAAAAAGACATAAGCACATCATGATTCAAGAGCAAACAATCTTGAAGTTTCAAAAAGTTTCATTTATTTTATTTTACTCTGATGCAAGGTTTAGATTAGTCTATGCCCTTAACTGAAACTTCAACATCAGTAGTATTTAAACCATTTTTAAACCCTGTGGTAGGCACCAAACTAGCCATCTCTGACTGAAACAGCTTTATTGAAGTAGATAATTTTTTCAGGCAACAAAGAAGATAATAATAACAATAAGATCATTAATTAAAAATACTGTTGCCCTGATTCAGCTAAAGTAGTGTTGCCAGATGGGATCTGGAAGGATCTCCTTTAACCGTGGAGTAAAACAAAGGGTCTGTAAAGCTCTATTAAGCAGGATAAAACTATCTGTCATCCTTCTCCTTCTAACTTCTTCCTTTCAGCTGCAGACATCCCTTTCTAACACCCCTCTTGCCTTACATGATAGCGAAGATATGGAGGAGCACCTAGCTGGGTTATTCTCACCAGATGCATTTGATAGATTTCCTTGTCATTTCTTGTTTTTAAAAGGCCTCTCCTGAGCCTAGAATGTCCCAAGATAAATGTGGTAAAGAGTCCCTCCACACCCTCAGAGGGTGTTTGGGGATATTTTAGAGGAAAACCTGTGGTTTTTGGAAACATTTCTGTGGCATGGAGTCTTCTGGGGGCTAATGTGACCTCCTATCCTCTGAACAATGCCCACTGTTGCTGTTGGAACCAAGAAATGTGTGCTCAGATGATTGTTATGGCTAAAACCTCACCTTCAGGATTACATAGTTTAAATATCTGCATGTGGAGTTACATGCTCATTGTACTAAGTGATCTTTGTGTTAAATGGCAACATTATGCAAGTGAATGCACAACCCAATGCATGCCCCACTTTGGGAACCATGTCCATTCTCTTACCCTCGAACTTCCACTTCTGTAAACTTGTACAGAATGTAGATATTTCATGCAGCATGAAAATATCCAGCTTCTTTTGGAGAGCAATTTTTGCAAGTGTAAAAAACCAAAAGAATGCTGCCTTATATGTGTCTCTTCCCATCTTGAAAATCTGCATAGAAGCGATGGGGTTACATATCCAATCACCACTCCCAGTTGCTGACTAACTTGAAATAATGAGACCAGACCTGTAACATGGATTGTAAAAGGGTCACTTTATTCAAATTAACCTATTTAACTGATTATGAGATCTGCAAAACTTGAAGGGATTAACCTGGTGCAGGAGCAGCTAAGGCAGGTGATCTATTCCTCAGACCACCTCCTCAGCTTCCTCTGGCTAAAACTCCTGAACTCTGAGGAAAAACCCCAGGGATGGGTTTCTCCTCAGCCAGCTCACATCCAGAAGGCAAATCTCAGATTTCCTCCCTCAACTCATGTGACTTGAGTGAAGCTTGTATCCCAGATCCGCCCTAAAGAAGGTCTCCTTCATGATCCCCTTATTGACACGACCTAAAGAGAAAGTTTAAGAGGCCTAACCTTCACCCAAAGAGTGTGCCAAGATGTTCACCAGACAGCTAATCATCTTCAATCAACCAAAAGTGACTGCCTATTTAAGTACATACCCAAGCCAATTGTAAAGTCCCCAAGCATCAGTGGGAGTAGGCAAAAAATCCTTAGAAAGGGGAGAAAATTCCCACCTGGCACCAAAGCAACCACAAAAACAACACTGAAGAAGAGGTAGGAGGGCAGAACAACAAATCACAAAATAGGATCCAGAGAGGGCATGGCAGGTTTAAATTTCCAGACTCAAAGCAGGCAGCTGTGTATTTCATTTGCTGGCCTCAATTCAAGAGGTCAGCAAATGTATGCCCCCAGCCAGTGTGTGGCCAGGGGGGTGTAAATTACTGCCTCCAGAACTGATGGTCAGTCTTAGAGGGGGGGTTTGACCAAAAAACTGGAAATCCTGTTCTGGACATTTGGAACAAGATAGATATTGGGTGTTTATTTATTAAATAGTTTGGTATTTCTGTCCATTCCACCTTTACATCAGATAAAACTAAAACCCACTTTGAAAATTATACTTTTTAAAAAGAAAATGCAACTTTCTCATTCCTTCCCTTTTAATAATGAAAAGGCAAACCATATTCAAATGGTTTCAACATCCTATCTGAAAGAAATATAGCTCTGCTCAAATACAGTCAGATATCTTTTATATGTTCTTGTACTATTAGCCAAGTACATCTTGTGCATTTTTGTTTAAGTGTACAGTTTTCATCTGCAAAGCATATTATGATTTCACCCTCACCCACTACTACTTACAGATTTGTTCTATTCAGAGACAATGGGCCTGAACAGACAGGCCAAAATAAAGCTGCTTCGGGTCACTTTGGAGTTATGCTGTTTAAATGACACACGCATCTTAAGAGGCCAGAAGCTGCAACAAAGCTGTGCTCCCGTCCTTAGGACTGGAGCATGACTTTGGTGTGGCTTCTGGCGTCTTAGGATGCATGCAGCATTTAAACAGCATACCTCCAAAGTGACCTGAAGCAGCTTTATTTTGCTTGTCTGTTCAGGCCCATAGCTATGTTAGTCTGGAGTATCAGTATGCAAAGACATCTTTGAGACATAGGCCCAGTTCAGACTGGCACAAAGTGCCGGCCTGTGGGCGGAGTCATGGCAGAGTGTCCACACGTTGGATGCCGTGACTCTGCCCCCTCATGCCATGATGCTGAGCACCATTCTAGATGGTGCGCAGCATCATGGCAAGACCCTGGCCACCATGGTTGTGATGCCCTTTAGAGGGTGCAAAAAGCAGCTGCATTTTGCAGCTCCTTTTTCCACCCTCCAGAGGCCGGATCAGGGCTATGGCATGTGTTGGGCGTGGCCCTGAACCGGCCAGTAAAGGGGTGGCTGCATGCCACCCCTTAGGGGCTGTTTGTACAGCCCCTAACTCTGTGAAATAAGTAGTAGCATGAGCTTTTTTAGATTTGGTCTACTTCTTCAGATGCATGGTTTTATTCTATGTTTCAGTCAAGATGGTCACTGACCATCTAAGAACAAAAACATTTTAGTTTTTTTCCCTTGTTTAGAAAACAATTCATTCAAAAATTTTAATCACTTTCAGCAAAACCCCTCATTGTTTCCTTCAATAACAGCATGTCCTGGAATGCCTTGTGGAATGCCCAGCACAAGATGCCCCAGTATATTAGAGTGGACCTGCAAAATCACAAAAAGCAGACTTCTGTAAATAGTAGGAGCTTTGTATAAGATGTTGCATAAGCTTTCCTGAAAGGCACTGAACACACTAGGGCTTCTCCGAACGTGTGTCGACTGTTCTGCTAGCACTTGGACACCCCCTAGCTGGGCAACAATAAAGACCCTAAAACTATCTATTTCAACTATAGTAGACCTATTGAATTAATTGTTCAGTGGTGTCAACATATAGGTAAAGCTTATTGGTTCAATAGTGGCAGTCATGTTTAAAAATATGACTGAGGCTCAACTGTTGCAACTTTTTACTACTGTAATGTTGGACGGTATGTTTATTTCATCTTCGGTGCTATCATTATGAGGCTGAATTACATTCATTACATGCAAACAATGGCATAGTTGTAATGCTTTTGAGTGAATCCCAGGAAATAAGTTCCTATGTAATATACAATTACATATTTTACTGTATAATATATATTATTAGACAGATATTTTCATTTTTGCCTATTTTCTTTCTTTCTGTTCTTAAAAACAACTCTGCTTTCTACATTCTTCAGCTTAATAGAAGATTTTCCACTTACCTGAAATATATAGCATTTTGCTTGGTGTCTATTATTGGCTATCATTCTTCTAGCTATGTTGTATGAAATATCTTCTTAGAAATGATCTACTTAGTCCAATTATTCTCCCATTGACAAGCATTCTTCTGTTCAAGATTGGACTTTCAAGAATCTGGAAAGTTGGAAATAATATCAGTTGCAACCCTTTCCCCTCTTTTATCCCACTGAAAGGGAGTAAAACTTGGAAGAAATTCTGTAGTTCAATGAAAAAGGTTCTGAAGAAAATCAAGTCTTAACATTTCTCTGGCACTGGATAGTGTATTTTAAGTAATTGCTGTTAAGAGTTCAGCTCAGAACCCAGTCTAAACTGAACTCATGTAGACTCCAACTTCTATTACAGAATTTGGTAGAGACTTGGGGGAATGAATGTAGGTGTGACCTTGAATTTCTTTTTCAAAGATGTGCTTTTAAATAAACTTGACGGCTTTTGCAGTCAGGCTATGTCTTCCCCCCTGCATGTTTCTTCTTACAATGTTTGATTAGGCCTCCCAGTTCTCAAATGGCTTTTCATCACATTCTTTGATCTGAGTTGAATGTAGGTTATATCTTGAGATAGAGATCAAGAATTAGACAGCTAAATTACAAACTGCAAATATCACTATGAGAAAGGTAAAACACCTCTCTTGTTGAACCCAGTAATGAATGCATGTAAAAACTATTTCCTAGTTCTGTTGATGATAATTAATATTTCTCTATTCCAAATGCTGTGGCCTTGGTAACAGCACTGAAGAGAAGTCCCAATCTAGGTCCCTGGTTTAAAGCCTAGGATCAGCCTAGAAGGAAAAACAAGTTTCTTCTTCAGTGACCCTGAGACAGAACTTGGAAAAACTAGCTTCTTGAGAGTTATTCAGACAATGAAAATAATCCAGGACAAATGTGAGTTGAATCTCCATTTTTCACATGCATCTTGAATGCAACCAATTAAATTTGGGAGGGGTGCCAAACCTTATTTAACCTGGAATAAACAATACTGGGTTTTTATGAGTTTTTAAAAAAGGATTTGCATCATCAGCAGTGTGAATAACTGATGTGAATAGACCTGGGATTAAACTCTCCATGCCTTGAACGTGTTTCAAATACATTTGTATCATTGACTCCATATTTATTTGAATGCTGGCGTGGTTGAGCAACCAAACTCACAGAGATGCACAAGGATATGGTTTCATAGTGTGAATAAGAAACCCACAATGCATGAGTGAGATTATTCACATCATTCCACTAAGATATCTGAATGACCCTTTGGACTAAAATTGCCAGTCATAATGGTCACAAAGAAGGAATGTTCCCTGTTTCTGCTATAAGGACCCACATGTAGAAATCAGCTATACTCAATCTTGGAGGAGGGGCTGGGATTAGATTTATAGAATTGTAGAGATCAAAGATATCCTCAGGGCCATTTAGTTCAATCCCTGTCAATGCAGGATTCCACTGCTAAAGCATCCTGAGAGACTGCCATCTAAATGTCTGTTTAAATATCTCAATTGAAAGAGGTTATTCTATGTCCAACCAGTGAACCACTTCAACATGTCACTGGTTGTGTGATGAAAAGCATTGCTGCCCTGCCTTCATGTTACCTCCAGAAAGTGGGGACCATGGTAAGTGGGTGCACAGAGTCTCTCTCTATATTCAGTGTGGATAAGTGCAAAATGCCACAAAATTTTGCAAGTTTGAATAGTTCTGATCATTGCTCCAGTAAACTAGCCATTCTCACTACAGAATATTTCATTTAATTCCCTTTCTCACTTGCTTTTCTTCCACTCCCATGAACAGCAACATGACCAACAGCATCCTTTTGCCAGTTTTCACTGGGCTGTTTTTGCTGCTCTTCCTTGGAGAGTCTCTGTCTGCCCTCTGTTTGTCCTCAATCCCCTATTGGGTGTGGATGGTGTTATTTTGACTAAATAAGATATGACGCTCATACACCCATAGTTTAAAAAGGAATTATTTGGATGCATATTTCATTTCCACTACATTTACTGTTGTTAATTGCCATTAATTCAGTTTGAATGTATAGCAACACAATAATAATAATAATAATAATAATAATAATTTATACCCTGCTCTTCAACCAAGGCTATCAAAGCGGCTTACAATGAGACCTGCGAGAGACTCTGTTATTAACAATCCTATTAAGGACTTGCAAACCTTTTGTAATGACTCATGTAATCTCCTACTATTATAGTCCTAGGTTAGTTATTTTGCCTTTTACGGAGAATTGAAGCTTGCTCTCTGATCCATTTATTGACCTTTGGACAATCCATGGTATTTGTAGAACTCTCCTCCAGCACAGAGATAGAAATAATATTTTAAATATTCAAAAAAAAGTCAAAAACTGGTTTTTTTTTAAGAAACCCTGATAAGAATAACCCTTTATTGATGAGAATCTTTGCATTTCAAGACTTATTCTGGGCAAAACCTCTCCATGGTTGTTTTGCTTTACAGGGGGCGGGGGCAGAAGCAGAAGCCTTTTCTGTACAGGAAAAAGTAATTTCTGCATGGAAAATAGTATTTCAGTACAGACATATTCATTCCTGTTCAGAAAAGGCTGGTTTTGGGGGAGGGGGATCTGTATTTGGGGATTTATTCTGTATAAAATTTGCACATGGTTGATTTGCAAAGAAAACAGCACTTTCTACACAGAAAAAGTATTTTCAGTGCAGGAATGAATACATATGTACTGAAATATTATTTTTCCACAAAAATACTATTTTATCTGCAGAAAATATTGTAATTGGGATTTATTCTGCATGAAATTTGCACATGGTTGACTTGCACATAAAACAGCATTTTTTTCAGCAAGAATATTTCTGCATTGAAATATGGTTCCATGCAGAAAATGTTGTTTTCTGGCTAAAACAACCACAAAAGTGCATTTTGTTCAGGATAAAGCTCTAATTATGAATAGTCTTCAAAAACTGTGTGGTTTTCGAAGACTTTCTCACAGTGGGGGAACAGGTGGCGTAAATACTTGTTGCAACCTTCTAGAAGTGTTGTGAAGATATATAGCTGTACTGAAGCACCACATTTCAAGCATGTTGATTTTCATCCTGTCAACTTTCTGCATTGCTCAGCTTTCACAACCATTCATAGTTCTTCAAAGGATTACTAGAACTGGTACCTTTCATTATATTGGGTATGCAGGAAAGCTTATCCAGAGATAAAGGTGACTGTGATCCCATTCCACATAAGTGAAAAAAAGAGGTGCTGAAATCAAAGCTAGTTTAAACATACAAATGAAGCAGTAAAATTAGATCCAATAGTCTTATATTAAAGTCCCATGTTATTTTACTTCTTGCCTTTATGTTGTTAGTAATGTATAGGAAGCATGTAGATTTTTTTTTTTACCTTACCCATTACCCATTTGTACATTGATCTACAGACCCATTTGAAGTATTCCAATCACAATCTAGTTTTAATATGAACTTCTGTTTGTCTCTTGTTATGGTTTTAAACTTTGTTTTGGCAAAGGTTAAAAGGATTATGGAAACTCAGAAACTGACAGCAGGAACTAACTCACATATGTCTACCTGCTCCTTTGAGTAAAATATGCTGTAGCAGACCAGAGGAGCCATTGGGTCCCCGTCACCCCCTCCAAACCCTTCAAATGCTACTTACTGCAGCAGAATTGAGGCAGAAGGGCTGGGATTTCAAAAGGGAGACAACAGCAGGAGGGAGGGGAAACTGTAGCAGGAAGGAGGCAAAGAAAGAGAAAGAGGCCTCCAGGGTGGCAAGGGAGAGTGGCACAGAGGGACTGGCTAGAGCCAAGGGACAGGATGGGGAAGCATGGGAGAAGGGAAGAGGAAGGATGGCAGCAGAAAGGAAAAGAGAGAGGGACTGATAACAGGAGAGGAAAGAAAGGAAGGGACAGGCTCTGATGAGGGAGACTGGCTGAGAGAAACCATCAGAGTGAGAGGGAAGAGACCTCTGGGAGAGAATAGACCTGATAGGCACAGGAGTTCTAAGGGGAGAAAGACAAGGTGGAAGAAGAGAGGGCCAGAGGTGGAGGTGGTGCACGGACAAGGATAAAACTGAATGGGAGCCTTTGAAGAAGGAATAATATGGCTGTCTTGTTAGAATTGTAGTGCAAGGAGCATTGTACCACGCTGACATATAGCACCAGGATGACCACGTGAAAAGTGACAGGTAGCTTTGTGTAGTCTGGAGAAACTCCTCTCCCCTTCTAGAAGCAGACAAAAGAGTCTCCAGCCATATATCTCTTCACAAGGCACTTTACTTGCAGTTCCAATATACCCAGGCTTGTCTTCTCTGACAACACCAATCTTATATATACAGCAACAACACTCCAACGCACCATACACCATCAACGACCCACAATGTGCAAAGAGGCTCCTCCCTTATATACACTGGCACTATGTGGCCACTTAGTCAAGCCTCTTTCTGGTGTGTGTCACATTAAACCCAGTCCCCTATGCAGGGTGATTTAGCATATTTGCAGCACTTTACAGCACATGATGCCCTCTTATTGATCACACTTCCTGTGACTCAGCACTGTACTTTTGCACAGTCATTATGGCTGCCAGTGACCTATAGTAACTCCAGTCCCCTTTTACCCACATTGGACATTTTTCCTTGGACTTATATGCCAACAGTCTGACAGTACATCTTGGGGCTACTTCAGCCTAGGCCAAGGTGAAGAATTGTACTGACTTCTGTTTGTTTAAACTTTCCTGGAGGGGATTTCATTTATTACATGGCCAGGGCAGAACCATAAGGCCCTAACACTGTGAAATGGTGACCATTCCTATCATTGAAGCCTTAACAAGTATTACCTCACAGTCTGTATTTGCCTTACTTCTATGGAGTGGCTAGCGAGAGGAGGCCCTGGCCCTTCAGTTGGGCAGAGCAGGGCCACATATGCCTAAAGCATCAAAACACTGGTGAGATACTTCAGGTGTGAGTTTTCTCACAATTTTATTAAAGAATCCTGCTTATGACACTGCATCATGAAACCTTCACACAAACGTATATTTTACAACATAGCAATAGCCATTTAAAGTTTAGCCACAGCACAATTCTTCCTAGGTCAGTCTGCAACAACTTACCTGGGAGGGGCAAAGTGACACCATGAGAGCCACATAAACTTTCCCATGCTATTTTAGGAGCCTTCATCCCTTCCAGACTCCCTTGATCGTCCTATTTTTCTGGGAGGAGGGGGGAAGCAAATAAGTTATTAGTGTCCTCTGGAAGTATCCAGGAGTTGGAGATCACATTTTCAATAGAATGGATGGGTATCTTGTACTGTTTAACATTTCTTTTTTTTTAAAAAAATTAAAATAAATAAAATAAAACAATTTTTCAAAACCAGAAATGGATTGCAGCAACTTCTGCTTTTGGTTTAGGAAACTTTTGGCAGTCTATGTGGCTCTTACCTAGGAATGCAATTCTTTGTCATTCTCAAAGGAAACAATGGGTAATTTTAACAATTTTCTCCCTACTGGTAAAAAGTCTTTTAAAACCATACAGTTTTCAAGGCCTGTCCATAATCTGGATTTGCATGGTTTTTGTTGTTGTTGTTGTTGTTGTTGTTTGAGGGAGGTTGCATAGAAAAGAGCATTTTCTGCACAGAAATAATAATAATAATAATAATAATAATAATAATAATAATAATAAGGAAGCGGGCAGTTATACTCTTGTGACCGGAAGTGGGGGTATCCTAAAGTTCTTTATAGAAGGTCAGGTGGGTATGCCCGGCAGAAGAGATCCGTCTTTAGTGCCTTCTTAAAGGCATCTAGAGTTGTGATAAGACGGATCTGCTCCGGCAGATTGTTCCATAACCTGGGGGCCATAGCTGTGAATGCTCTTTTAGAAGTAGCTGTTAGTCTGACCCTTTGGTAATCTAATAGATTCTTCCCTGTTGCCCTGAGGGTGCGGGACGGATTATGTAGGGAGAGGCGTTCCCTCAAGTAACTCGGGCCCAAGCAGGGACATAGACAAGGGGGGGTTTCTTGGGGTCCGGACCCCCCCCCTCCATTAGAAAAATGAATGGTGTGTGCTGCTGCGCCACCTCACCCAAGCCCCATTATAATGGTGGCACTTAGTCTGGACCCCCCCCCTCCTAAAATCCTAGCTACATCCCTGGCCCAAGCCCTGTAGGTCTTTAAAGGTAACAACTGACACTTTGTATTGCGCCCGGAAGCTAATTGGCAGCCAGTGTAAGGATTTTAAGACATGTTATATGGTCTGACCTGGAAGTTCCAGTGATCAATCTGGCTGCTGCATTTTGAATTAACTGAAGCATCCAAACCTGGTACAAAGGTAGCCCCATGTAGAGCGCATTGCAGAAATCTAAACGAGAGATTACCAGTGCTTGTACCACCATTTCAAGGTCCTTTCATTCCAGGTAGGGATGTAACTGGTGTATCAGCTTAAGAAAATTATGTTTCCACATAGAAATAGTATTTCCTTCAGAGAAAATGCTTTTGTCTGTATTGAAAATATTACCTTCTACACAAATCAATCACATTCACAGAATGAATCCCCAACTATAGTATTTTCTGTGTAGGAAACAATATTTCTGTTCAAAAATGCTATTTTTCTAGACAAAGGAACCATGTGTCAATTTTGCACAGAAAACCCCCCAAACTTCAGCTATTCCCTTCAGCCCAGGATTCTTCCCATAATTTTTAAAAAAAAAAAAAACATTTGAAAATATATTTTTCAACCATTTACTAAATATTCTTCAATAAATTCCATCCCTACTCCCACCATGGATCTATTGCAATTGTCCACTCTGCTCTAGACCCCATAAAAGTCTTACAGCCAATATGGTATAAGAGTCTTTCTTTTGTCCTCTTTCCATCTTTGTTTTTCTAGTCACTCCTTTGGATTTATAGGTTCTTCAATCTGCCTTTAGGGTATGGCAGCTTCTACCTTTTTGTTACCCTAACATGCAGCTTCTGCCTAACTGTTTGATCCTATGTCTCTGAACTTTTTCTTTGTTTAAGGCAAAGTAGGCAGTGCCTAATTGCATGGCACCCCAATTTTGGCCAGCATGATCCATTTGGATCACTTGACTCATTGGTATTTCTAGACTTGCACCAGGGCTAGAAAAAACCTGATGCCCCCCCAAAATAAAAGCAAGAAGTGAAATAAGTTCATCCAGGCCCCGCCACATTAATGTTAATTTTGGGAGGATTTGGAAGAAGACTGTGCCCTGTTAAAACCCCAAGATGCCACTCGTGAATGCTTCCAGGAATAAAAAACACAATTTTAATGGCTTATATGGGGCACTTTTTTGTGCAAGTGAAGTGTTGAAAGGAAGATACATGTGGCTGCATGCAGGTTATATTTTGAACCACTTTCTATTATAGGACAGAATGTAAACCACTATATGAAAAATGATCTGCTCTTCATGTAACCTACTATGCAAGTAACACTGTCTTTCCACTGTCTGGCAGGAAGAATAAGAATTGACATGCTCAGGGGTAGCTGGTAGCTCACAATACAAAGTTTCCCAGTTACCTTTATCTATGGCCCAAAACAGATGGGAAGGAAAGGGTGACTTCTGGCCACTTTGGGGCTGGGGTGTGCAGACACCGCATGCCCCGAGAGCAGCTGGAAGCTGCACAGAGCGCATGCACAGCCAGAAAAGCCCGCCAAAAAAGAGCAGTGAAAAGCCCCTCTTTCCTTGCAGTGTGTTCAGGGCCATGGCAGCAGCCGGCTTCAGGATCACAACATCTAGTCACCATGCTCCTGCACCAGTTCGGGTCTGACAGGTGCTAGAGCAGCCACAGGCCACTCCAAGCTGCTGGTCTCCATGACTCCCATGTATATCACAAGCTGTGTTTGGTAAATAATACTATGGTATGGATGGAACTGATGAAACAACCTCTGAATATCCTTGCTTTAGGAAACTCTATGAAATTCATTGGGTTGCCATAAATTGACAGGTGATGTCAATTTGAAGAGCCAACAGTACTGTAGTGAGTGAAGAATCAACCTATTTATGAGGATCCATCTGTCTTTCAGAGGTAGCGTGGGAAGAAGGACTGTTGTTAAGATGGTTGACAACAGAGATAGAGGCTCTAGGTGTCACTAGTATTTTATAATAAAATGAACAGTTTAAGAAGTTGTATCTGTTCCTAGTGGAAACTAAAGAACATCACTGAATTTCTTCTTACAATATTGTGCAGGCCTTTCAGAGTAATGCAATATAACATAAGTTTTCACACTGTGAGAAAAAGTAATAATTTCTTGCAATAATATCAGATAGAAAAAGATGCAGCATACATGACTCTTCATAATACTCAGAAAGATACCAAGTTGATCAGACAGAACTAAGTTTAGAATATATGAAAGAACCAGATGTCCATAAAGCTTGCAGTGATTCAAATCCCTTTATATGATTTTATTAAAATTTTCTCTTTTTCCTTTCCAATATATGTGAACTATAGGTCATTACAATTTGCTCGTAATTTTAGATAAAAACATATCATAGTACAGGTTCCTCCTTCACTAATATTTGTTATAATAAAATAAAACAAATCTCGAGGGGAAAAGCACTCTTGGAGAGCTTAATTTACTGCCCACTCAAGTGCAAAGGCTTCCTTTTGCCAACCCAACACATTTAAATAAGATGATAAAATAAAGCTTTATGAAAACAGATCTCTCTGAGATGGAGGAAATAAACTTAAAAGTTGCTGCTCCAAGGCATTATCATCAACTATTGAAAGCTTCAGTGCTTCCTGAGAAAACACAGGGGTCGGGGGGGGAAATACAATATTGGCACAGATATGAAACTACACATGTACACCAAGCCAATTGTGGATAGTGTAATTTTGACTCACTTCTATGAAAATTATATTCACTTTCCTCTGGTTCTTAACGAGAATATTTTTGGCCCAAGTCAAACAGGATGAATGAAATTCAGCAATGTGCAGTAGGTATTGCTTTGCATTAAATATCTAAACTATTTTCACAAAAAGTTGTAGCACTTTTTAAGACTAACTGGGAAGGAGTTAGCCTTCATGGACTTACCTTACTCCATGACTTGCATCAAACTCGAAATTTCTTCTGCGCTATTAGCTTCAAAGGTACTTCCAAATTCCTTTATGTCTTTTGATGCTAAGACACATATGTTCTGCCACAACCATACAAATTTAAGAATTATAACATACTAGTTTAGTATAATTTCTTATCACACTTTTCCCAATGATCACTTTAGAGACCTATGGTCATGTGATCCATTTTCTACAATGGTGAACACTATCTTCCAGAAGTAACAGAAGAGGCAGCAATTGTGTCTTCCAACTACCTCCGGAAACAATATGCTGTGTGAATGTGCACACAGAAGGCAGCATTGGAAAGGTGTTGACCACCATGATTACTGCTCTGCCCCTTCCTGAAGCATGGGGCTGCTGTGTACACATTCACCCAGTAGCTGCCCATGATCTCTGCTGAGCCAACAGCCTCCCAAAGTCGGCTTCTGTGTGAATGTGCACACAGCAACTGGCTTCAGGAAAGTGTTGCAATTCTGGTGAGGGGGAGGGGGGAGAGGAACAGAATCATGCCCACTCACACTACATGATTGCCCCAGAAGAAGAACTTCAGCAGAAGGGACCTACTGCGAGAAGGTAGTAGTGAAATAGCAGCAAGTCTGAGAGTCCATTGACAGGTTTTGTCCATCATTAAAAAGGTGCACTACAGTAACAAATGAACTGTAAGACAGCAGTAGGATGAACATGACATTGTATGATAAGTACTAGCCAAAGATATTTTTATTCTGTTAAAATTCTACTTTACTAGCCTTGTGTGATAGTCATAACATTGCTATCACTTTGAAACCTGTTTTCAGATAACTCTCTAGAATCGTGAGGATCATCACAACTGTTGCCATGTTCATATTCTGGGATTATATTATAGCAAAATTATCAGAGTCTCTTAGTTTTAATCTGATTTCCCTGTGTAGCATTGCCACAGATGCTGTTGGTCTTCATGTCTCTTTACTGCTAGTTCTGAAGAGGATGATGGGGTCATTTGGTTGCCTTCCAAACTCATCTGTCATTTGGCCATAAAGGAAGGCAGCTTCTTAGTCAATCCAGGTAAAAGTGCTCAATGCCAGTGTGATGGGCAGCAGAGCAGAGGACTTTCCATGTGTGACTAGACAACCAATCACACCTCAGGATATTAAATAGGGGGTTATAGGGGGAAATCAAAGGTAAGGTTTGGCTGTTTAATAGTCATTTTGGAGTCTGTTTTGGGTTTTGATGGGAGATTGAGGAGGGAGCTGTTGCAGAGTGTGTGAGCTGAGAGTTCAAGAAGAATTAAACACAGGTTCTAAACAATAGAATAAGCAGCAGGCTAGCATTTATGCTTGATGTTCATAAAAAAAACATTTGTTTTAACCTCTGTTATTTCTTTATGTGAAGATATTAATCACAAACTCAACAACCTGAACCAAGGAAGTATACATACACTGGTTCAAAGTAGTAGCTACCTTAGAGTCCCCTAGTAATAACCTCAAGTGATAGTTTAAATCTAAAGGGAAAAGGTGGGTGGCAGGATTAGATTCTATGGGAGTAACCAGTTGTCCTTTCACACCACACAGTTGTAGCACTATTATTCCACTTTATTTGCCATGGTAACATTCTATGGTAACCTAGGATTTGTAGTTTGGTGAACTCCTGGAGTTCTATGGTTGAAAAAATTAAATACCTTGTGAAATTACAAATCCCAGAATTTCTTATCACTTTGCTTTGGCAGTTAAAAGTGGAATCTTAGTACCTTAATTGTATAGTTTGAAAGTGCTCCGGGTGGTGGTGGTAATCCATTACAGACAGCACAACAGAAGATGATGTTTGTGTAGTGTGGTGTAGTGGTTTGAATGATGGATTATGACTGTGGAAACCAGAGTTCAATTCCCTTCTTGCCCATGACACCCGTGGGTGTCCTTGGGCAAGTCACATGCTTTCAGCCTCAGAGGACAGCAATGGAAAACCTCCTCTGAACAAATCTTGCCATGAAAACCCCATGATAGGTTCACTTTAGAGTCACCATAAATTGGAAATGACTTGAAGGCACATGACGACAATAACAAGAAAGTGCACAAAGAGCAAATGGATTTTTAAAAGTTGTGAAATTATTTCAGTATTCATCAAGGGGACACTTACAAGCTCCTTCAGCAATGGTTTTCTATCATCTATCGATAGCATCATCATAACTGATTGCATAATGCTGTGCAGCATAATAAATACTGTATTAAAAAACAGCAGCAGTAGCATAAAGCAATGATAACTGCAAATATAAATAACCTTTCCCCAAATAGCAGATCTTTCTAACAATAGCTGGGCAATGACTAATTCTGGATATTCTCTGTTATTCATTTATTGATCAATTTCTTCAGCATGTGTTTCTTTAGATCAAGCATATTTTATTTTGGGTGAGTCCAGTTGACAAGAAGATAAATTTAGTAAGAAGGGAATATGTTTAGTTTACTTTTTTGTTTTGTTTTTAATAACCATTAGATAATTCAGGTGTTAGTTCTAAAATGTATGCACACACAAAGTAAGCATATCTCTTACATGCACAAAAAGTGCTATGGGAAGATATAGCCAGTGGAGTCCCTAGGGTTGGTGTCACCTGGTGTGGTCACACATCGTGGCACACACACCCTGACCTCCTCCCATACAAAATCCCTGAGTATTGTTTTTGCACTAATGTTACTTGTAAATCGTAATTCCCATATATCACTGAATGTAATGTCAATATTTGTGGCATAAACAACTAGCAAAATTAAAATCACATGTTTAAATTATGATATCATATGCACAGCATATGTACATTTACACAGTTTCATGTGGTTAAAATTAAAAAATGGTAAGAAAACAATAGGGTTAAAATAAAAATGTTTAATAACTATATTTGGATCCACGAGGAGTAGAAACTTAAAATTTATTAAATCATATTAAAGCCAAACACATGTGTTCCAAACTATGAAAACTAGAAATTTAAATTGAATTAAATCCTGGGGAAAGCAAACTTTTATTCTGGACCATGAGCATTAGAAAATTTACTCTTCTCACCCTGTCCCCCCCCCCCACCTACAAACATCTCTCAAACCTGTATTTAAAGCCACAATGGGGATTGGAAACTTGAAACAATTTCCCAATATGAGGACTTGAAACTTATGAATTCCTAGTTGAATAAAACATAATAATAATAATAATAATAATTTATTATTATAGTATTATTATTATTATTTTTATTATTATTATTATTATTTGTATACCGCCCTATGGGAAACCAATCCGGGTGGTTGACAACAGTTTAAAAATATAAATTATAACAATTAAAAACACTTTATCCCTCCCCCCGTAAGACAGTATTAAACAGTAGAACATATTAAAAAACACAATATCAAAGCAAAAAAACAACAATTAAAACTAAAAACGCGGAGAGACCTCTGTTGATCCTCAACCATCACTAAGATGGGGCCACGGGAGGAATGAGGGAGTCAGGGAACCTGGGCTGGGATGGTTAATCTGGAAAGGCCTGCCGGAAGAGATCCGTCTTGACCGCTTTTTAAAAGCTGTCTAATGATGTTATGTGACATGCAGCCCGAAGCATAAGTACTGGGGGCTAAGGTCCCTCCCCCTTCAAACATCTCTCAAATCTTTATTTGAAGCCACAATGAGGACTGGGAATTTAATTTTCTTAAGCGCTGGTAACACAGTACAATCCATCTAAATCACAAGGACTGTTTACTGCAACCTCTTTTTAAAAGTATTGTCTAATCTCACCCTCATCAACATTTCCCTCCGTATTGCCCCATTTACATCTTTCTTTCTTTCTTTCCCTCCCTCCCTCCCTCATGCTGCTGCTGTCTTTGCCTCCCTTTTCTGCTTGGCTGCCAGCTCCCCATGAAGTCTCCTTTGGTACTCAATGTTGCCAACAAGCCTCAAAGATATTCCCTGGAATGTTTTACCAAAATGCAAAATCCTTGGAATTCCCCAATATTTATTGGATATTCAGTCAAAATCCCTAGAAAGAAATTAATTAAATTCTCCGGATTCTGAGGAATTACCTGGAAATTGGCAATGCTGTTGGTACTGGAAGTATCTCGAGACTTTGCATGAGATGGGGACAGGCCAAGCAAAGGAGGCTCCCTGGCCATGCAGTGTCAGCCATTTTCAGCCAGCTGCAAGCCTCTGCATGGTGCTGGTTTCACTCTCGTCTCTGGCCCAGAGGAGAGAAAGAAACCACCACCAAGGGAAGGTTTGTGGCTGCCCCAAGCTCAAGGCAGCATTAAAAAGTGTGGGCCTGCAGGGAAATAAAAGTATGTGCAAGGAGTGTGTGACAGAGTGAAGGCAGAAGACTTGGAGAATGCTGGAAGAGTGGTGGGTGGTGGTGGAAAATGACTGATAATGATGACGAGGGAGAGAAGGCTGAAAGAGTGAGGGGCAGTCGGGGGCAATGGCTGAGTGTGATGGCAGGGATTGGTGGCAGAAGGCTGGAATAGGCAAGGGGCAGCGGGGGGGCGGCATGGGGTCACCCCCCAGTAGTGTCACCTGGTGCGGTCTATACCCCCCACACCTCCTCAGTGATGCTACTGCATATAGCCAGACTAAATGGAACAGAAGTATCTTAGTAATTATGAGATCCACTGTATTATCAAAAGGTGCTCACTGGAGCTTATTGTATATGTAGCAGGCAAGATGCTTATGGAGAAAAATACTTGTTTAAAACCTCTGGTTTCTAAGATGGGTGGATGTATAGTTATAAAGAAAAGCAATCCCATTCTCAGTAGGCTATCACAGTGTATTTTCAGAAGTTTCTAATTGAAGGTATGCTTCATTTGCCTTGGCTATAAAAGAAGTCACATTTGCTCATGATTATGTCTGTAAATGACCTCATAAAATGTAAATTTGCAAAATACAGAAGAGCCCAAGAACTCCACAGCTTATTCAGTAACTGTTTTGCAATTGTGCATGTTTAGGGTTTCCAGCAAAGCTTTTGCAACTGTCTCCCAAAGAGTTAGAGTACTCAGCCTCCATTAGCTTCACTGCAGGTTTTTCTGACAATATTGGGTGGCTCCAGGAGAAATACACTGGGTGCGCAAACATGGGAAATACCAGGAAAATGGGTACTGCTTTGAGTTTGGGTAAGAACCAAGAGACTGACTCAACAGTATTTGTGCCTTAGCTCTAAAGCCCAAAGTATCTGGGTGTCATTTCAAATCCTTTGATAATGTACTGCTGCTTCAGTCTGAATGTTGACATCTAGTACACTCTTTCATCAAGCAGCTACTGAAGTCTGCTCCATACTAGTAGTTCTTTTCTTTTTCTTTCTCCCACTCTCTTCTTGCCCCTCGGTGAGCTGCTCTTTTAGTATTTTTATTGTATTAAATGCAATGGTTCTCTTATTTGTTATTTGGGCCTTAGAAACTTAGGGGACATTCTCACTGATGTTAAAACAAAGCCTACCATCAGAGATTCTGGATCTGCAGGGAGAATAAACCAGTTGACACAACTGGCACCTAGAATGGGCCAAGACCAGCAAAAGTGTTTCCACACTCCCCAGACAACAGCCATCCTATTGAGTGTTAGTGTGCTGTACTGATGTTATTGTCGTGCTAATGTGTGCTTGTTGATCAATTTGCACATCTGCAAAAGGAATGGTTCTGGAACAAAGTGAAAGTGCTGTGGTGGGGAGTTCAAAGTTCCAGGTGAGAAAAGGTCAGAGGCTCACCTGCTCAATGATGCTCCTCCTCCAGCTCTCACCAGTGTGCCATCCACATGCCCAGAGTTCTCCAGAGTTTCTGACTTGATACAGAGCAAAAGGGGACTTTGGGCCCTAAGAAACAAGCCAAAATAAAACTGCTTTGGGCCACTTTGGAAGTGTGCTGTTTAAATGATGCATGCACCCTAAGAGGCTGGAAGCTGTGCCAAAGCCACGTTCCATTCCTAAGCACTAGATCGCAGCTTTGGCACAGCTTTTGGCCTTTTAAGATGCATGGGTCATATAAACAGCATACCTCAAAAAGGCCCAAAGCAGCTTTATTTTGGCTTGTCTATTCGGGCCCTTTGTTTACTCCAGAAACTCATGCTGGAGTGCAGATTGGGCCCACGTTCCATCCGTTTTGGCCCTGTGCATCATCTAAACAGGTCAGAAACAAGAAAGAATATTTTTTTCCTCCACATGGACACTCCATAAGTGTAATCATTAAAAAAAATCACAAAATCACTAAGTAAGCAGTATTCCATCTCCTGTGATGTCAGGCCTCAAACCAGAAAGCAATGTGTAGAACTCCTTTATATCACGGCAAGGGTGGTGGGTTGTAATGTCACAGAAGCCGGTCAGTCAGGGAATAGAATGATTTCTGGATCATCTGATTATAGAAAGAGGGGTAAATGGATGCAGAATCTGGCCAAAACCCAGCTAACCAGGTAATATAATTAAACTTCCATACCTTGAAGACACCAGATCTTATCTGTTCCCAGAAGGTAAGCAGGGCAGCTCCAGTCAATATTTGGAAGGAGAATCTTGCCAGGTAAGTTTTGTGATGGGGAAGGTACATATCAGCAACATGTTATCTTTCATACACACACACCCAGCAATGCAGAACTGGAAGGGGGGGCATTTTTCAGCAGTAGGTGCGTGATTGCATTATCTACTGCAGTTAACATTATTCCCACTAAATTTTTCATGATGTTTAGCCACAGATAAAATTCCCTTGATCATTTGCCAGTGCTGCCATATCTTGTAAAGCAAGAAGCCTTATGGGCCACAACACTGGCACCGTTTTGGAGCATCAGTACTGTGGAGGCACAAAAGACATACAAACATGCACTCAGCCCAGCTGAGAAAGGCTGGAGATCAGTCTCCAGACTTTAAACCCAGCTCACATACAAAAATCAAACTTTCTCTTCTCCTAGTGTCACTCAGCCTGATATTTGTGTCCTTATCCCCACCTCAAGAAACTTGAGAAAACATGTCAATTTCCTGACTTCAGCCAACATCCTTAGACCTGGCATCCCTAAATAATAATAGGAAGAATGCCAGTCTTTGCTTAAAATCCAAAAAAAAAACACAAACTTCTGAGATTACTTCATACATCTTTATAAAGATGAAGGTTATCAAACAATTATTTTTCTCATTTTTGTTTTTAATTTAATTTCTGTTATCTAAATAGGGCTGAAATCATAATGAAACAGCCACTTGTGTTTATTTGTTTCAAAGATTATTGAAGTGTTCTGTACAATTCATGTGCTAGAAATCAAGCTGAGTTAGTTTATAGGTAAGCCATGTAGTAGAACAGAGAAGATATATGATAGTCTCTGATGTTTTTCTTTTCACTTACAAAAGTAAGTGAAAATGTGCTCTAGCAAATACAACGTCAGGGGACTTATCCATTCCATTTATAGTACCATTCCTAGAGACTCATAAAGAGAAGAGACATTAGGCTTGTTGTTTAAAAAACTAAATGAAGAGTGCTACTCTGTGAGCTGTAATTTACTGGAACTAAGAACTCCAGCCTCATTTTGGAGACCAAAAGAAAACAAAATCTATTTTCACTCTTTTTAATATCCTGGCTTTTACAGCAAGGTGGGGGGATTAGAAAGTTGGTAATGATGAAAGCCAAAAGAATATGGTTTTAGAATCTAGATGTGAGCTAAAACTACTCTCTCTTTTTCCAATTATTTTAATTATTTTGCTCTATTTTTATTCCAAATAAAATGTCATGTTTTTCTTCCCCTCGCCTTTGTGTCCTGTAGAGACATTTTTACTCTCTCTATCCTTCTGTGAGATGAACAAAGACAGTTGGGTGATTCCCACTCCACTCAAATATATGGGAAAATCCACCAAACGTTATCTTCACATGTCTAGCAGGGTGTTTCTCTGTGCTTGACCTTCTCTCTTGGGCCAAAGCACTCTTCTGTAGTAAATCACCCTAGTACTATAGCACAGGCTCATCTCTACTAGGAGCTTAGTAGGATTTGGTTTCAAGTGGGTAACTTCTCTATATAGGAATGAATTCTCCATTGCTTTCTTCATGCTACACATGATGCTGGGAAAGTCATTTCATGATTTTTCTAATTGGATATGTTATTAATAGCTGTAGGGAAGCTTGGCTTCTAATTGATCCTTCTATGAACAACTGGCTTATATTCCATTTGATCAGACTGTTTTGACATCACTGAATTATAATCAGCTAAATCTGATGCATTCTGACATTTCAGAAGGCAGTGCTGAATAGGTGAAGGAGAATTACTGTACTGCTGCAGCTAATAATAATAATAATTTGTTTTATTTATATACCGCTATTCCAAAGATCATAGCGGTGAACAGTAAGTAAGCTAATTAGCAAGTAAGCTAATTTGCCCCCAATAGTCTTGGTACTCATTTTAGCGACCTCGGAAGGATGCAAGCCTGAGTCAAGCTTGGGCCCTTTTGCTGGTCTTGAACTCGCAACCTTGTGGTTTCGAGTGAATGGCTGCAGTACAGGCATTTAACCACTGCGCCACCAGGGCTCCAGCTACACTTCAAGGATTTAATCATCAAGCCCTTCTCTCCAAACCAGTGGTTGGGACATGGTTCTGAGAGAGCAAATATCCTTGGTCTAGTAAATGAATTGTGTCTTTGGAATGAGCAGTTGTGGCATGTTCATACACATAGCCATTTAGGGAACTGACTACAATCAAATGCGGCTTTACCACAATCTATTTATGTTATAACTTTTGATATATTGGTCCTGGTATCATTTTCAGAGATATAGGCTGGCTGGTATATTTTACCATTTTTTTTGCCCTTAGATTAGCTATCAAATGTACATTGTTGTTGTTGTGTGCCTTCATTTCCAGCTTATGGAACCCAAAAGTGAGCCCATCATGGGGTTTTCTGGGACTGAGAATGTGTGGCTCACCCAAGGTCATCCTGTTGGGTTTCCATGACTGAGCAGGGAATCGGAGATAACACTCTGATCTCCAGAATCATCCAGACTCTGATCCCCAGAATCAAAACACTACACCACACTGGGTCTTCATTAAATGTACATAGTCTCCAGCATTTCACAGACAAAAACTTGGACATGTGTGGCCAATAAACATTAAAGTGTGGTCATGATGGCAAAAGTTATAAACAAGTAAGGGTATATGAGCTAGGAGAGGCTGCAGCAGCTTGCTTTTGCCTGAGTCTACAGGCAAGGGCAAGATTCTGTCCTCTTCTCTCCTCTCTCCCTTGTTGAATTAATTTTGTGATACTATTTTTGCACTTTGAATTCATCTTGGACCATCTGTTGGTGGGTATACATATAAAATACATAAAGTAAGACTCAAAAGAGATTGCACAATGGCTGGTGAAATTGTAGAATTTAAAGTGTTATATATTTTCAAAGACCACAGTTGTCTGGGTATGGTGTCCATTAAATATAAACAATCTTAACATTCACAGAAATAAAGGAAAGACAGAATTTTATGGGGGGGGGGGGGAGCAAGAATCCAACCAGATTTAACCCACCAGCATAATTAGGTTTAAAAATGCTTGATAGCAGATAGCCAGATCCAGATCCAGTGCTTTTAATTGGAAGTGCTGACAACTATCAGTAACCTCTTCCAATTGGCTGATGGTCAGTGAAGGAGATACCAGCTACAATGTAAATACCACTTCGGCCCCATAGATGCAAACACGTCATATTGGTGCTTACAATGACTAGTTACTATACTGTTTTCTGGGGGCTAAAATGGTGCCTGGTGCCGCTGTGGGCAGATTGTTATGATTATGTTGCTTTAATGTAAATGTTTGTGTGTATATAAAAATTGGTCTACAGAAAAATCCTGTGGGTCTATATAAAAAAGTGCTTAGACTATTTAAAGTTTTGAGAAGAATGTGCCTAGACTATATAAAGTCGATGTGATAAAGAAAAATTTCCCAAAGGGAAAGTATAAATGTGTAATCACAAGTGTTTGCTTTCATAGAAAGCAGGAAAGAATGTAAAGCCACCTGCCTATTCTCTCATCATAAAATATTCTGCAAATAAAATTTTTAAGATAGGCTTAAAGGAAGGATGGTTGAGAACCTCCCTAATGACAATACTGCTGTTTACAATGTTGGGAACTCAGTTTAACAAAGCATAAACAAGAAAGAACTTAATATAAGTACAGGTCAACTGACAAAAGGCAAAAAAATCCTCAAGTTCCCTCAATAAAGAGATGATGATATGGAAGGATCACGGCTGTTTCATGGGATGGCTGACCTGAAGCACAGAGTCTCTACACTGTTTGAATTAGACATATTTGACATTCTTGCTGCAGGTCATTTTGACAAAGTTTTCAAATATAAGTGCATCTCACTAATCTTCATTCCTAATAGTAGGGTATACAAATTCAACTATAGTGGGCCTTCCACATTTGCTGGGGCTAGCAGAACAGGATCCCCATGAAAATAGAAAAACCACAAATAAAAAAAACCACTATTTTTTTATACTTGAGGTAACACATCTGTTGGAATCTCTAGGTCCTCCGTTGCAGTTGGTCAATATCTGCCAAAGGTTGACCCAGAATCATGCTGGAGGACCCACAAATGCCTAGAGAAGTGTTTTTTCTAATGATCTCTAAGTGCTCCGATGCACTTTTGTGGTCAATTTCTGGCTGAGTTGAACTGGAGAACCTAGAGATTCCTACAGAGAACATATTAATCAAATCCACAATAATTAAAAAAATAAAATAAAATAAAACAAAGAACCATCCCTTGACTCCCCACTCTGTTCTCTCATCCATCTAGCCTTTAATGTAAGTACAAAACAGTTATGCCTCCTGGAATGTTGTAAATTCTTTGGCTTTGTTTTCCTTCATCCTTTAGATCCTTTCTTACATGCCCTTAAGTTTTACCCTCAACTTATCCATGAGTCATATCAAAATCAATAATTTTGGCCCCAAAACCTGCTCTCAACATATACATGAGGTCAACTTATAATCGGGTATATACAGTAGATAATTATTTACTGCACCAAAGCTTACTTCTTTGATATCTTTGATGTTTGTTTAATTCAGAAGTATCTAGCTTCACTGTGAAAACTCAAACACACATGAATCCTAAGGTCCCAAGAGTGCATCTGTACTTTGATCTCTGCTTATTGAAATCACTTCAATTGGTATGGCTTCACTGTACAGAATCCTGGGATTTGTAGTTTTGAGAAGCACCAGCACTCCTTGCCAGATAAGACTAAAGACCTTGTAAAAACTACAAATCACAGGATTCCATAGGATGGAGCTACAGCACTGAAAGTGGTGTCAAACTGCATGCTTTCTACAGAGTGGCTGCATCCCTAGTGTCTAAAGATTCTCCAGAGGGCCCAGTGATGGTGCTATGAACCTGTCATCCAGCTCTTAATTAAAGAGCTTGGGTTATTTAGCTTTAGGAGTAGTGCAGCAGTTTATCAGTGACACACATAGGCTGCATCTGCACTGCAAATCTAAAGCAGTTTGACATCACTTTAACTTCCATGACATAATGCCATGGAATTCTGGGATTTCTAGTTTGATGCAGGACTTAAGCTCTCTGACAAGGCTAAATATCTTGCAAAACTACAAATCCCATAATTCCATAGCACTGAGTCATGACATTTAAAGTGGTGTCAAACTGCTTTATTTATTCAGTGTGGATTAGACCATAGGGAAATGAAATTATTTGGAAATTTAAAATACAACTAATTTAACATAAATTAAATTGTGGTAAAGTCACAGTATTGTTGAATAAAATAACCATAAAACAATTAAAATTTAAACTTAAGTTTTTAATGGAAAAAATTAAATGATTTCTTGACTTCTATATTTGTTGTCTGTATCTCCAGACGTCTTTCGTTGGCCCATCTGCAAAGGGATGACATTCAATGTCTGTTTTCCAGTCTAGTCCCATATTTCATCTTCAAATAAAAAACTGAGCCTCTACCTTTGGTGTAACTGTAAATATTCATCATGATTTTATGAAGCAATGTTTTCCCAAACTAAAGACTTTGTTCACTGGAGTCTGTCAGTCTTAAGACATCAGTCAGCTTTTATTTGCTCAAAGCACTCTGAAACATAAAATGGATGTAGCCACATGCAACTTCTTCAGATAGGCATCCCACAGGCAACTAACTGACCACAATGCTAACAGAAAATTGGAGTAATGAGGCATGTAACCTGATTCAGCATTGCTCTTCATAAACTGTTGTTGTCATCCAAGAAAAGGTCCCAAATCAACAGTCACAACAAATACAGCAGGGCAAGTGGAGTTTGCAAGAAAATGGGAGATGTGATGGCTGTCATGATTTGAGAGAGCAAACCGTTTTCCGCTAAAATGGGGATTTGTGGCTTGGTCTTCAGACAGAAAGTATGGTGTAATGGTTTGAGTATTGGACTAAGACTTTGGAGACCAGGGTTTGATTCCCAGCTTGTTCATGAAACTCAGGAGCTTATCACTCAGCATTTTAAATTGGCCCCAGCCTCCTGGGCTGGTATCAGCATGCAGGATGGAGGTGGGGATTATCACACACTAAATCACCACCGAATCTCTGGCTGCCATCAGCCCAGGTCCCAGCTGCACTCCACCAGCACTTTTTAAAACAGAAAATTTTGTCTCACAAAACTGTTCCCAGAATTCCCTAGCACTGAGCCAAGGCAATTAATGCAGTTTCAAACTGGATTGTTTCTGCAGTGTGTTTTGGACCTCAGGGACCTTGGGCAGGTCCCATGTCATAGGGGACAGCATGAACAAATCTTGCCAAGAAACCCCCATGATAGGTTCACCTTAGGGTCATCATAAGACAGAAATGACTTGAAGGCACACACCACCATCATTACCACCTCAAGTTCAGAGCCTTGCAGTGAAATGTCTGCCAGTTGAAGAAACTTAAAGAGAGACAACAAATTAGACACTTAAGAAGAGCTAGGTGGTTAACTGGAGCTGGTTACTGGGAGCACGTTCTACAACAGCTCCACTAGTTGCCCTCTGTTTCTGGTCAGAATTCAAATAGCTGGTGGTGCCCTTTAAAGCTGCAAGAGGTCCAGACCCAGGTTACAGTCCTGTCCAAACCATCTCATGTTTTGAGATCTTATGAAGAAGTCCTACTTTCTGTTCCACCTTCCTCACAGGTATATTTAGTGGCAACAGAGGAAAAGGCCTTTTCAGTGGCTGCACCCAGGCTCTGGAAGTCCCTTCCTAGAGGGGCTAGACTGGCATTCTCCTTACTACCTTCTGCAAGCATGTGGAAAAGTTTTTATGCTAGCAGGCTTTTGAAAACTAATCCCCCCTCCCCACCCCAGGGAAACAGGCCTTGAATAAAGTGCTGGAGTTTTATTTTGCTGTTGTAGTTGAAATTTATTTTACCTGATTTCGTTTTTATGATGGTTTAACTGCTTATTAATTTATGTATATTATTAATTTTTAACTATGGGTCTCAACAGATGGGTAGCTCCATGCCACCCGTCCTTGCCCTGAGCAGTGCTGCAGCACTAACATGCTGCCAAAAAAAAAAAAAAAGCTGCCTAGAGCAGCTTTTTTTTTGCAGTGCTGCAAAAAGAAAGGACGCCGCCATGACACCACTTCCTGCCAATGACATCTGGATGCTGCGCAGTGAATATGTCATCATGGAGGCCCCCATGTGGACAGGGGACCACCATGATGGCGCCGCTGTTCCATATTAGGGTTCGGGAGTGTGTGGTTGCTATGCGCTCCCACATCATAATTTTGACCTGAGGATGGTGCTTTCCACCCATCTGTACCAGGCCTATATTTCTTTTTGATTGTTCTAATGTCCAAAACACATTACAGAAATAATCCAGCCTGACACCACTTTAACTTTCTTGGCTCAATGCTAGGTAATTCTGGGAACTGTAGTTTTGTGAAACACTTAGCTGTCTCTGTCAGAGAGCTCTAGACCATCTACAAACTACAATTACCAGGACTCCCTAGCACTGAGCCAGGGCAGTTAAAGCTGTCTCAGACTGGAATATTTCTGCAGTGTGTTTTGGGTTTAAACCACCTTTAGTCCCAAACTGGGGGAAAGGTGGAACATTACCAACAACAACAGAAGGCCTTTGTTGGTATGTTCTACATGGCAGCTTTGCTATGATAATAGAGATAACATTAAAAATAAACATCCTAATTGGGTTGCTGGACTGATCAATCAACTAAAGTGTTTAACTGATTTAGTAATCCTAATTCTAAAAGGGCTAGAATCTGAACTCATTACCGATATATAGTCATTTTTCATTCTTACTGAAGTGAAGACAGACAACAATAAGTTTACTTCTGCTTTCTAATCCTAAAACAATTAAAATCAATGAAAGCTTTTCCACTGACTTTAGGGAATTTGATATCTATCATCATTCTGTATTTCTACAATTTAGGAAAAAGATAGAATTGTGCCTTTGGACATTATCTTCTCTTTCTCTCTGTGCCTCTCTTTCTCTTTTAAGATTAAGCTATCATTTATATTAGACTCAAAATTATTCTTTGAGAGACTTCCTTTTATTTTTATTTTAAAAAAATTATGTCCCCCAGTGTACTGATTCTCATCAAAATCTTACAATACCTTCCTTATACTCAACAGAAAGCCCTGCAGGAATCAAAGAAGCTTATCTCTATCATTATGGCTTAGGCACTTATCTTCATCACACAGAATATGTGAAATGCCCTTGACTCTAGCTTCTGCCTGTGTGAATTGTAAACAGCTCTTTACGCTTGTGATGGATGCATTGAATTCAAAGACTGCAATTATGTAGACAGTTACATGTATATAAAAAAGACAATTACATGTATAGAAGAGTGTGTATGTGCATGCATGTGTGTTGTGATGTGCAACTATGTTAAAATACTTGCTTCCTACAGAATTATGGAAAGTTGTAAATATAATGTGGAACATAAAAACAAGATGGATCAATATGTCTGAATACCTGATGGTTTATTCACCAAGAACATTTGGCCCAAATCTAACCATTAGTCTTAAATAGAGTAACCACATCAATATGAACTTGATGCATCAGCATTATTTCATTGATTTAATGGGTGTACAGTAGTTGGGGATAACAATTGGGTTTAGTCCGCAAAAACAATTCTGAACCCATAATTCTGGACCCATTTCAGCAAAGCTTGGACATGAATTTATTGTTAATTTAATTTGTCCCCCCAATGAAGGAAAAATCCTGATTAATGCTGATGTTAAGCCTATATTTCAACAAGTTAATTAATTTTAGGTTGGCAGAATTAATGGAGGTGTATAGCTTTTTCTCTGCCAGATACAGTAGGAAAGAAAGACAAGAATGTCTCACGAAAAGAAGAATTAGGAATTGTGGAAGTGCATCACATGCTTTTTTTGCTAGGTGGGCTAATCTGCCTGCTATAACATGACTGTCTCTGAAGGAGGAGTGAGACACCTCTCAATAGCTTTCTTCCAAAAAAAAAAAAAAAAAAAAAAAGCCAGCCAGATTTTAAATCCCTTTCCAGCCCACTGCTACAAAGCAGTTTAAGATTTGTCTGTTGGATTGGGATAAACAGGAATAGGGTGAGGCGATCAATGGGCTGGAAACTGGCTGAGACTTTTTGGGGAAGATAAGAAATTGAGATGAAGGGGAGGGAGGGTCAAGCTAGCTAAGCAACAGCAACAGCAACAAAAGTGTGAATAGTCAAACTTGCAAATGTCCAAGTCACAAATGTGCAAGGTCAACAGTATCACTTTTGTACCATGGCACAATGCTTTGAAATTCCTATAGTTCATAGTTATTTTGGTACTAGGGTTCGCTGACAGAGAAGACTAAGGTCCATTACAGACGGGCCTTTGCTCCACCCCCAGTATGTACTAGGGGTTGGCCAAGGACGCAGCATCCAATCAGGCCTCACCCCTAGTACTTACTGGGGGCATAAAAAAAGCGGTGCCCTATACACATTGGCGCCACCATTTTGACGTGATGGACGCTTAGCGTCCGCATGTCACGGCACGGTTGTGATGCCGCAAGTGCACCATTGGCGTCCTGTGGCATCACAACTGTGCCGCAAGAAGAACCCGCTTTTTGCGGGCTCTTCTTGCTGTGCGAAGGAGCTGTGCGGTTTGTCTGCTGCGGCTCCCTTGCGCAGCAAACACGGGCACCGGCAGACCGCCCTTTTTGTGCGCTCGGTAAAGCTCCTAAATATCTCACAAAACTACAAATCTCAGAATTCCGTAGCATTGCGCCATGGAAGTTAAAGCACCTTCAAACGGCATTATTTCTTCTGTGAAAATTACACTTAAGTTGTTGTTTGTAGAAGGATTTGTCTTTGCTTACACTATGGGGGGAAAGAATCCACCCCATTCATAGTGAGATTAACTGCAAATATTTCCGTCCAAGTAAATGGTAGTAATTGCATGCAGCAGTGTCATGATGAACATACGATTTGTTCAAAAAGAATAACTGATCCTTGATTACACTAGATCTTTATTCATTATGAACTGCAGAGACATGTTCCCCAATTGCATTGCTGTTGTAAAGGGAAATAGCAAACTTTCTCCTTGATTACTAAACATCTGCAAAATTCATATTGGGTTTCTTTTTTAAAATACATATCTAATGATAAACCAAGGAAACTGATTCTTCTCAACTTCTTGTGAAATGTCTAATCCTAGAGAATAGTCATCTTAAAGTAGTACTAACAAATTAGATACCATATCTCTACATGTTATCAGAGTAACTGGTGATAATGGATTATCATGAATGATGAAATGAATTAAGAAGTCACAGATGTATTCCTTACAAGAATATAGTAAATAAATATACAACATGTAAACTTTGAAAAACTTGATAAACATAAGGTAAGCTTTGGTTATTTATTTTAAACAGCATCTTTATTCTTTATATTTTGGCATTACTAATGCAAGTTTCTTTGATGTCTTCTGAATAATTTGGTATCATTGCAGATTGGATTAATGATTATATGATATCATATATAATGAGTGATTGTATGATTTAATACATAATGACTGAATCACTCAATGTGGTAATTGTTTCTTTTTTAGGAACCATTGTTTTAAATGAAAATAGGGGTAAAAGTTAGGTGGTTAAAGCTTCAGTACTGTAGTCACTTATCTGGAAGCAAACAAAATTGGATTCAAATTACATCTGGATCCTAATTGTATTGTTAGACAAGTAAAAACATCCACACCCAAACAGGCTGATGGTATGCATGTTTCCTTGGAAGTTAAGTGCTATAGGTTTTAAAGTTCCTGATCAGTGCCAGTATACCTGAAGGCACTGCCAGCATAGGTACAGTGTATATAGCATCCATGTCTATATGTAAATTCCTCAGAGTGATGACACTATGGAAGAAAATGGCCTGGAAAATCACCTGTGCCTTGGATGTTCTTGTGCATTACCTTTCATTAAGGAGCAGAGAAAGGAGACAACAGTATAAGTCGACTCTGACCACATCGGTGAGTGTTGTGTCAAGAGAAAAGACACAAAGGTGGGGTAGGGATACAGAAGATGACTTTGGAGGGAATAACAACAACTATGGGCAGCAAGGGGGGTTCATTCAGTGGTAAGAGTAGCTGACATCCTTCCACCTGAGGTTTTGTGAAAAGTACTTGCACAAGGGGTATTGCGTACAAGCCTTGTACATATTCTTAAAAATATTTTTTGTGTGAAATGGGAGCTGCAGAAGCAAAATATATAGATCCAAACTCACATTCCCCAGGACTCTTTGCACGTAGAATATTGTCATAACATAGCTTTCAAACTTATTCTTCTTCTTTGCAATTATGAGAAGTAGAAGATGTGTTGAAATAAGTGTAACTATCCTAGCCTTGATCACATGGTCTTATGAATTGGGTTCTGTCATGAACCTGTATAGAAGTCCATGGTAAAGATTTTCAACATATGGCCAGGTCAAATTAAGACACAAATCTGTAATACCCTTACAACCAAGGAACAAACCCAATACTACCAGCATTCTCTCCTCCTCCACCCCAGTTTCTACACTGAAGACTAATGTGGCCGATTCATTTTTTTTATTTTTTTTATTTTTATATTTATTTCAAAACTGCCAAGTGAAAGGCATTTTTTTATTTGTTAGCTCTGGGGTAACAAAGTCTTGGGGATGGGTGGGAATACTTGGTGGGAGAAGATCAAATTTTGCTTTCTAATTTCAAATCACAAGTCTAAAAATTAAAAATATTACACACATCAAAAATGACAAATATCTAAATCATAAATTGCAGAAAACAAAAATCTGCAATAAAATACAAAGTCATAAAAGGAGTGAAACTACTACAAGTTATGTAATAAAATGCAACCATAGTAACAGATCCCTCAGTAGATTAATATATGTTGATGGAGGTTAATAAATATATTCATTTCCATTTATCTAAGAAACAAAAGGCCACTGATGAGTATGATTGTTAGTTCGGGCTGTTCAGAACAGAATCTTGACAACCATTGCCCTGTTTCCTGTGCATTTTAAAATGGTATGACAAACACCAGATAAAAATCATACACAATCTCTGAGATGTTTAAATATCACTTTCACATTTGTGAATGGTGAGGCAAAGTAACATTTCTCTCTATATAACAAGAACGTGAGCTCTAAAAATATCTTGATTCTTCAAGGTCTGCCGTGTTTTTGTTGTTCCATTAACATCTATGCTCCAGAGCTTGGGTCATGGGTAGCAGTACTGGAACCTGAAGGTCCAAATATGCCTTGGGGCATTTTTGTGGTCTCCAGATCCCTCTCAAAGCCCTTCAGCCTCCCTGCTCCATTTGGAGGTGAAAATTGTCGCTAGTGTTAAATCACCACTCTTGAATAACTCTGGGAGTGGTGCAAAGCAAAGGAACAGCCATTGCATGTTCCCCAAGCAAAAAAAATGTCAGAAACTGTATTGTGTGGCAGCTAATTTTAAGGCAGGTTGGCCCTAAATTTAAAGCATACATTCTGGTGGTGAAAAATGACAGATTGCCCATGGTCTTCCCTAAAAGTGGGGATGCAGCACAACTGTATTTGTCATCAGGTTATCAGTGTGTTGTGTAGCATTTTGTGCTCCACACGCTTTCTCTCCTTTGTTTTGTTATCAGTTTGTGTCAGGTCATATTAGGGATGTGATTTATATATAATTCTATTGTGCCAGTCTTGTTCTTTATGACTCACTTCAGAGCTTTCCTGCTGTCACTGATAGACTACCTTTTGATGATTATTCTAAGTGACACACCACCACAGAAATACCAGCAATAACCCTTTTTATGATTCAATTGACCTATCTCAACATGTTCTGATAATCTCGAGTTTCTTGTGTCTGTCTTCTGCTATCTACTATCTGTCATTCCTTGTGTCCCTTAGGAAAGGGGAAGGGGGAGAAGATGCAGGCAGCAAAGCAGAATATCTAGTTGAGTTGCTATGGTAATTTAATAAGAGATAAAAATGAGTAATAATGCAGAATTTATCCAGAGTGAAGGTGAGGTGCTTTTCATTTAGTTTATAGCCAATGAGAGCTGATTTTATCATAGCAGTTCCACCTTCAATAATTACTGGAATAGGGCTTTAAAATTAAATCAACAATGTGCCCTTAAGAAATGAAGGCTTGGAAACTAGGAATTTCATTATATTTACCAAAACTCCCCGCCCTCTCCAAGTAATACAAAATAAGTGTTTTCACTTCTAGTGTTTCATAGAAAGACTCTGAAAATTTTAATATATTTTGTCCTATATTTTGAATCAAGACACAAATTGGTCTAAACAAAAGGTTACAGTGGGCAAACAAGCGGAATATGAATGAGTTATTAACTCTAAAGAAAATAGTCTGAAAACAGTAGCATACCAAGAGTGAACAGTGCAGAATTTCAAATCTATAAATAAGGTACTGTAAGAAAAAACAGATGTGATCTGAAAATATGCAGGTTATAGTACCTGTATAGAAATAGAACACTTTCATTTTCTAAATTGCTCTGTTAAAACTCCATATAAAGATTAATACTTTTATTATTTTAAAGAATTAAAGCAGTAATAGAAATAATTTCTCATTTTCACCAAGATTAGCTTCAAGCAATATTCTATAGTTATAGCAGTAGATGAAATGTGACCTTTCCCATGACTTCTGTTTCCTGCTATTATTTCCAATTTTGTGCATCCCATCTTCGAAGATGAAGATACCCAGAATGAAATGCACAAAGCAGTCACTGACAGGGGTGAGATGGATAGAATATTAAATAACACAACACTTCAAATATGTTTTTTCCATCTCAGTATATCTCTGCATGTACATGCCTTCAAGTCATCTGTTGATTTATGGCAACCCCATGAATTTCAGTTTTTGTTTAGGCAAGGAATACTAAAGAGGTGGTTTACCACTGTCTTCCTCTGAAATATACTGTATTTCAATATATTGGTTGTCTCCTATCCATGTATAAATCAGGCCTGACCCTGCTTAGATTTCAAGATCAGACAAGATCTAGTGCCTTCAGGGTATTTAACTGTTGTAGTAATTCCCTCAAAAGTTAATTTGTACAAAAAAAATCCCTATATTATTTCATTGAACAAAACATGGTATGCAAGTCAGAAATACAGTTAGCTGTCATTGTATACAGCTAAGCTAACCTTGCTGTTGATGGGAATCCTCTTAGTGATGTTGCATACATCATTGCAGATTATGCCTGTGTGTGTCCATTTCGGACATTGTGGAGGAAGCTATCCAGCAACTCCATCTATAATCATCCTCTGTGCATGCCAAGTACCTCCATGTTGCACCACCCCATGACCATTCCAGGTCAGGTGAAATCTTGTTGTGTTCCAGAAAGAAGCAGGCATCCTCTTGGACCTACTGCATGTCTAACTGCAGGAATACAGCTAGATGCTGTTTGGCTACACCTGTCCTCTCCAGCCACTAAATGGCCATAGGTGGCATGAAGTAGTAGAACAGGAAGACAGAGAGAGGAACAGAACTATGCCTGTTATCCATGAAGAAGCTATGTCTCTATCTTTTCTTATATGCATGTGTGTGACATTGAATCCTTAGAAAATGCCAGAACAATGATGTAGGATCCTTAGAAAATGCAAGAACAATGAAATGCAAAACAGTTGCAAAGGCACCTGATGTTTGGGTCAGAGGCTGGTCAAGATGGACAGGAAAAGACGCCCTCGTCATGTGTGAGAGGCAGTGCTTCTAGATGCCCCTCGCCCCTTGCACATGACGAGGGCGTCAAAATGGCAGCACTCTGTACAGATGGGTACTGCCATTATGATGTTCCAGATGCTACGCGTCCACACGTCGCAGCACCATTACAACGTTGCGAGTGCTTTTCACGGGTTCTTTTTGGTCTGCAGGGAAGTCCCACGGTCTGGAGGCTGTGGCTTCCCCGCAGACTAAAACTAGGCACTGGGAGACCGTCCTTTTTGGACGGTCTGTCTCACACCTTAAGGACAGAACTGACTCATTCCTATATAGAACAACCCTCCAGAGTTAGACTTTTCAGAGGACTGTTCTGTTCAGATGATTTGTAGTCCTGGAACAGAATAACCTGGCTTATATACACTGCAGGTATGTGAGCAAGTACACAGAGTCAGCCCTTTTAAATGTCTCACCGGGTGTGAAAAAAGCATGCACAGATATAGGATGTGAACATGCCTTCTCTTTGCTTCAGCTGAGGAATGCAGACTAATTCATTTCATGCAGTGTAGTACACAACAGACTGATGCTTCTGAGCTTTCACAGCTGATGGTCAATTGCAGCACATGGAATTTTCCGGGGAGGCACCCACTGCTCTGTCCACTAACTGCCCATGGTTCCCATTACCATATGTGAGACTTCTCTTAATGATTACTCCAGACTTGAATTAATATAAAACTGGTCTCATTCTTGTCCTAAGGAGGGGGGAAAAGACCATTTACAGCACACTTTAGAATGGAGTGTACCATGAGTGTCTTGATAAAATCTAAGGTAATAGTTATTATCTAGAATGGCCTAGGGGATGAGGAAACTCCTCTCTTCCTGTTGTCCTCATGCCTATTTTCACATCTTGATGAGATCAGCAAATGTACATGAAATTCTAAGAGTATGAACAGAGAAGGCAATACTGTTTGTCTTTGGATTGCTGTTTCAAGAAGAGCGATGCCTTCAGTATATGCCCTGTGTTTGTATCGAATATTAGTGACAGGGCTTGCTTAAGTTCAAGATATAGGAGATTGCTATACATGGCTTTTAAACCACAACTGAAATTGAAAAATAGCACCTCTGGCTATACTTATCATATGATGTTGCCACTGACATGTAGCTGCTGTGTCTCCAAAGTACAGTGAGGGCATCCTTTTTCACTGATGGGGAAAAGTTGTCAATGAGTTCCCAATTGCACTGCAGTCCCATTAGTCCTCAGGTGCAAAACTTCATGGTCACAGCAGTTCCAATATTGGCAATCAGATGGTGTCAGTGTCTCCTCCTCTCTGCTATCCCTCCTCCCCCTTGCTATTCCCAAGCAGGCTAATTCCCCCCCCCATCCCTTATTTCTTTTCTTTTTTAAAACTTAAATTGATCAGCTCCAGAATTGCATTAAAAAGTAAAAATGAAAACAAAATTTAAAACATGAAAACAAAATTTAAAAATTGAAAGGCACGCTGGGTTGTGCATAGATGTAGGGAGGCAGGGTTAAAGGTGACGGTGGAAGCGAGTGTGATGGCAGAAACAGACCCAGCTGCACAATTGTGGAGAGTTGCAATAATGGCTGCTCTGAAATTGTTTCCATTTTTATTTAATAACACAATTGCAGAAAGAACACGGCTTTGGGGGTAATTTCTTTAGTAGAGTATTTGGCAACAGCCACAATTGATAGCATATTTTAACATGCAATATTGAATTGCACAGTTCTTTACATCATGGATTGTTCTTTCCCTTGCCTGATGCTCAAGGGAATATTTTCCCACTTCATCATCCTTTCCTTGATGCATTGGTTACTAAAACACTTTCTATTCCACTATTTTGTTTTGTTGTTTTGCTCTACCTTTATCGTCATATTATCTGACAGTTAAAAGGGAGTGAAGGCTGACATTGACAGAAGTGGCTGTTATATGGCTCAGATCTTCAGGCACTGCTTTGAAGATATATCCAAGTATCTGAAACATTAACGATCACAATGAAGAATTCTCCTGATTTACCAATAATGAAAGGTGCATTTTTTCCTCCCTCTGTAGACTCTTCTTAAAGAGAAGCATATGTTGCTTTGATTGTAAAGGAATCTTTAGGTGGTATCACAACTGGAACCTATCTGTTAAAAAATCAATAGGCAAAATAACACTGGGATATTTAATTTGTTATGGATATACCAATGAAATAGTGGTCTTTCCACAGCAGTGAAAATATAGTTGCTAATTGTAATGGCAGGAATCTATATAGGGATATCACTTGCATAATGACCCATAATATTGGCAGTATTACTTTCTCAACACAGAAAGTTGGAGTAATTATGGGAGAAGAAGCCTGTTGGCTCTGAGATGCCTGTTTCTTATATCTCTTACCATAGAGCCAAAATGATTTTCCAAGCCACCCATCCCATAGTTCATTGACGCTGGGGATACCCAGTTCCATTCCCTAGAGATCAGGCATTCAATAAATGGGCAGTCTAGAGCAGGCAAGCTACTCCTCCTGGCACCAGTACCATTTTCTTCCATCCCTTGATGCTGCTTTTTCTTATTCTTGGTGCCACCTTTGCCTCTGCTGTTGATGTTACTTCACCAGCAAAGATATAAGACCTCAGCTATTGTATCTCACCTCCAAAGATATCAAAAATTCTCATATAAATGATATATCTGTGCTAACAAGGTATTAATCCATGTTATGCCTACAGAAAATATGAAACAGATATCTCAGAGACTGAGAGGCAATACAGACCAGCACTTCGTGTCAGCCTGTAGACAGGATTAGGGTGCAGCATCCACATGCTGCGTGCCCTAACTCTGCCCCCAAGGCACCATTTTGGCCCACACTGGTCCACATGGCACATGCCATGATCACCTCTCTGGTGCTGCACCCACATGTAAAGCTGCACTGACACGGCTATGGCGCCTCTTGGAGAGCACAAAAAGGAGCCGCTTTTGGCAGCTCCTTTTTGTGCTCTCTGGAGACCAGTTCAGGGCCATGGTATGGAGTTGCTGTGGCCCCAATTTGGCCAGGAAATGGGCGGCTGCATGCCGCCCATCTGTACAGCCCCTTAGAAAATTTTATGACTCAGATATGTGGAAGTAGGTCCTTGGTCAAAATCTAATACTGTATTAATTGCCCCATTTTAGAATGCTTAGAAAATGCAGCTTTGTATCAACACAGTCAGCTGTTTTGCTCATGAAGTAAACTTGTGATTTCCTGTCTCTAACTGAATCAATAACCAGGCTTCATGGATGAGCCAGAAAGGGTTTATTGTAGCATTTCAAAACAGAAAGCCATGTTTTTCCAGAACTAGCTTGAAATTCAGTTACAATACTATAACCTTCACCATGCCCATACTCCCTCAGTCTCTTGAAATCCTTCCCAGGCTAAACAATCTTGGAGGCTTATGGTAACAGTTAGGGTCTTTCTCTTTCCCACCATTAGGCTGCTGTTCACAATATCAATGCAAGCTTTAAACTGATACTGTTTCTAACTAATAACAACAGGCTCAGCATAAAATCCACAGCAGAGGACACTTACAAAAGGAATAACAACAATCAATGTGAAATAATAAATCCATGGCAGAGGGAGCCTGACAAAGGAGACTCTGGCAAAATCACTGGATCATTATACACAGTATTGTCAATGCTAACTAGCAGTTGCTGTCCAGGATTTTAGACAGGTGTATTTCGTAGCCTACTTAGAGATACTAGGTTTTGAACTGGGATGTTTTGCATGAAAAGCATGTGCTTTAGTGTCCTTCACCAACTGGGCTATGATCTTTTTCAAACATACTTATTTCTCTGTAAATATCATTCTTCATATGCAAAAACAAATTTTAGAGGAGGATTATTACAAAAGGAAGATGATCTGTTGAGATGATAGTGTGAACTACAGTTCGAGCTGAAATAAAATCAAGCAAATGAATCAAACAGTGGTGTCAACCAAAATACTGTCATCTTTAAATTTCTGTTTTGTAAAGATATAGTAAACTGATTTAATTTAATTTAATTGAAATCATTCATTAGAGGGTGGGTATCCTTTTGGTTAATCCTAACTAGGGTAGAACTAGTGAGTCAACACATAATAGAGAAATCCAATATATTCAGTTAGTTCACTCTAGTGCAGACTAAAAATTGGATTCAGGCCAATATTTTTTATCAATTTAAATATGACAATGTTTTTATCTAAATTTAGCTTATTTCCATACCTATGTTATACTGCATAAGTGAAAAGAAGGTTCATACTTGTCCTGTTGTTCCTGAATTACAGTGGTTCTAACTCTGATGTTCTGAAATGGACATCTGCTGTAACTCTACACCATGAAGTTGTAGGTTTTATCATCCATCTAGAATTTCAGATTATAATTATAACTGAATTCTAGTAATTCTATTTATGTACTAACATAAAGCAAAGTAACATACCAGAAGTATTAGTATGGTTTGGGTTTACCTATAAAGGATGTGACTTTTCTCATTGCATCATCCTTCATTACCAAATTTTAGTTTTCTGAGTACCTTGCATATTAGAATCATAGAATCATAGAATCGTAGAGTTTGAAGAGACCACAAGGGCCATCCAGTCCAACTCCCTGCCATGCAGCACCTCTCAATCAAAGCATCCTTGACAGACAGCCATCTAGCCTCTGTTTAATGACCTCCAAGGAAGGAGACTCACCACCCTCGAACAGCCCTTACTGTCAGGAAGTTCCTCCTAATGTTGAGGTGGAATCTCTTTTCCTGTAGCTTGCATCCATTGTTCCGGGTCCTGTTCTCTGGAGCAGCAGAAAACAAGCTTGCTCCCTCCTCAATGTGACACCCCTTCAAATATGTAAACACGGCTATCATATCACCTCTTAATCTTCTCTTCTCCAGGCTAAACATTCCCAGCTCCCTAAGTTGTTCCTCATAGGGCATGGTTTCCAGACCCTTCACTATTTTAGTCGCCCTCATTTCGACACACTCCAGTTTCTCAATGTCCTTTTTGAATTGTGGTGACCAGAACTGGACACAATATTCCAGGTTGGGCCTGACCAAAGCAGAATACAGTGGCACTATTACTTCCCTTTATCTAGACACTATACTTTTATTGATGCAACCTAAAATTGCATTGGCCTTTTTAGCTGTCACATCACACTGTTGACTCATGTTCAATCTGTGGTCTACTTGGACTCCTAGATCCCTTTCACATGTAGTCTCGTTCAGCCAGGTGTCCCCCATCCTATATCTGGGCATTTCATTTTTCCGCCCTAAGTGCAGTACCTTACATTTCTCCGTGTTGAATTTCATTTTGTTAGCTTTGGCCCAGCTTTCTAGTCTATTCAGGTCATTTTGAATTTTGATCCTGTCCTCTGGGGTGTTTGCTACTCCTCCTAATTTGGTATCATCTGAAAATTTGATATGTATGCCCCCAATATTGCCATCCAAGTCATTGATAAAGATGTTGAATAGCACTGGGCCCAGGACAGAACCCTGTAGGACCCCACTGGTCACTTCTCTCCAGGATGAAAAGGAGCCATTGTTGATCACCCTTTATGTTCAGCCGGTCAACCAATTACAAATCCATGTAATAGTTGCCTGTCTAGCTTACATTTTACAAGCTTGTTTGCAAGAATGTCATGGGCAACCTTGTCACAAGCGATATCATTGCAGACATATCCAGTACCTTTTTTTTGCAAGATTAGCAGTCCAATGGCTGCTGAATAATTTACATGGTTTCATATGAAATCTCAGAAAAAACAGAAACAGAAAATAGTAAAAGAACAATAATGGCAAAAGCAAGCATCTTATCTGTTGAAGTGACCCCTCCCCTATTTTGTGAATTGTTTTCTTTAAGTAAGATTCACATTAATTCCTCATGATTTAAAAGTACCTTAAAATGACCTTAAATTGGCCTAAATCCCAGTGTTAGCCCCCACCAGAGTAGTGCTATTGGATCTAAGTACATATCGATTCACCGTTTGATAATTGATTCTACTCCAGCTGAGATTATTCAATGGGATTCCAGACATGCAATGGGGTATTGCAACATTTTGGCCTCGTTTTGGCCTCAGGTGGCCAAAACTACCATGGGTCATGAATTTAGCAAGCTTATGAAACCATGTATAGTTTACTGCACCTGCATCCAAGCCTGAATCTTGTTTGAATAAGGTGTTAATGTTCAAAGAATGGGTCTTACATATGCACATCAGTGGAGTGCATATCCACAGAGTCATCCAAGGTACTAAACCAGGTTTTGGTATACAGTTCAGCTACTCAACTCTTTGGAAAATATGAATTAAAACCCAGAGTGGGTTCACCACTCTGACATAGAGTTTGTCTGCTGCCAGTGATGTACACATCTAGGCTGGAGTGGATCTGGTGAGCACTACAGTTGTTTTGTAAGAATACTCAGTATGACTCTGACTCTAGCATGCAAACATTCATTTATGCATTTCTTCATAGTAATTGTTTTAATCTCACTACTTTTTTAATCCATAGCCCTCCCTTTTGTGTTGTGTCTTTTTCTACTGGTAGTCAAAGTGCTGAACTGACCTATTTCTATCGATTTGTTACCCACTTGGGGAATCTTTCCAGGTGAAGAGCTGGGCAGAAATGCTTTAAATAAGTAATCTGCAATGAGACGGCTCCCTATTGGCTTTCATAATATCAATAAAACATGAATGAATAAAAACAGTAAATAGTGCATGTTTAAATAAGTTATTTAAAAATCTATTTAACAAGTGAATGGCACTTCATTCACCTCCATGGTTGCTGTTTCCATCCCCTCACCAGCTTGGCTGCCACTTCAGTAGTATCCTGTTCTCTGGCATTTCAAAGCCAAATTTTGAGACTGAAAACTGATCCCAGTGATGTCATGGTGTACACCCTTCTGGCATCACAGGGTTCTGTCCTTGTAATGTCATGGGGACATTACAGAGCAGAATGCATGGAGAGATTAATTTCATTTACCACATCAATAGCACCCTGTTCCCTGGCATTTCAGGCCAGGATACTCTGGGAGCAGTCCAAAGCATCCTGGCTCTGAAGCTGCCCTGGCATCCACCCATTACAGTTCTGATGCTGGGCAGCTGTTCACATGTGCATTCTGTTGTGCTGCCCAGCCATGGTTGTTACCACAGCACATTGCTCACTCTGAAATCAGAACAAGATGCCCAGCAGTGGTGATATGGGTGAGCACCTTCTTCTGACCTCATAACAAATAACACGCAGTAGCAGTGGTCCTGCCAGGTGGCATAGCAGAATGCATTTAAAACAGATGTACAACATCAGAACAGAGGGCTCCAGATCTTCCAAGAATACCTAGAGCAAACATGCTTTCTTACTCTATGTTAAGTGGAGTACTTTGGCACTGAACAGGCTGGACTTCATTCTAGACTGTTCTCTACAGTCTTAGGGACTGGGCCTTGCACCATCTTGACTCCTTGTTGAGAGGCTGAGGGGAGGCCAGTTTATTTGGCCCTTGCAGGCAGGGTCCAGGGCAGACCCTTGTTATAAACTGGATATAGTATTTTGGGCCTTTTTTATTGCAACATTTATACTTTTGAATCCTGTATACTGGAAGATGAAAAGGATGTATGTTTAATTAATTATTTTTTTCCAATTATTTTTTTTAATTAAGGATGTATGTTTGATTGGTGTCTTCACAGAGTAAAAACCCAAATGTCTGATCTGGTTTTGATTCTAGTTCTAGGCTTTCAGCCACTTAAGACAAAAGAGATAATAGTAAACAGCTGATGTAGCTGGAGAAGGTTGGCCAGTATGGGGGGGGGGGGAAAAAAAAAGTAGGACATCATAGGAAATATCAGTGTCCTGTTGGAGGCACTTTGAGGGAGAAAATGTATGCATTAAAAAGCGGCTGCCCGACTGCTCGGGCCGGCCGCTTTGCTGAAGGGAGCCGGTGCGGCTCCCTGGCCCCAACTTCCGGGTTGGGGCCGCCCTCCACCCTTTATTGGTGGCACTAGGCAGAAGGGCCCTCCCCTTCTGCCTGCGCTGCTCTGGTAAGGGCAGAGGAAGTCTCGATGGTGGGCTTCTGGTCCTCCAGGGCAGCCCATTGGCTGGGCTGCCCTGGAGGAGGAGACTCGCCATCAGGCGAGGAGGCAGGGCCTTGGCCTATATAAAGGTCATGCGGCCAGGCCTGCAGCCATTTGCCACTCGGCTCTCCCACCCACCCTCCACTTGGGTGCTGGCTTTGTTGTCACAACTTGGGGCAGCAGCATAGGCCAGGATCTGGTTGGTTTGGATACCAGGGCTATGGAGCACTGGTTTGGGAGTCAATAGGGACCGGGGGGCAAGCAGGGCTTGTCGGGGCCACAACTTGGTTATGTCTCCAGGTGACTAGGGGCTTTGAGAACTAGAGAGCACCTGGTGTTATGGCAGCCAGTTGGTGTTCCTTAGCCCCTAGGTCATCCCAACGCCTGGCGGTCACCAGGCATGCTGCTTATTGATCAACCGTGGGCTTAGTCGATGCTTCAGATCCTGACCTTATGCTTTGTGCCAATCCTACTGTTCTGGTTTGATTATCTTAATAAAGTTGTGGCCTTTCTTCCAACATGGTCTTTTGTGGTTTATAACGCCAGCCTCCCAGGCAATTCAGAACGTGAGATATCAGTTATTGCTGTGTCTAGGAAAGGGCTCAGTGTGTGTCAGCTGGTCAAGATTCTTGGGATGAGTTTTAGTTGTTATGATTTCATTATTCAGACAAGGCACTTGAACTACTTTGTATTGATACTTGAAATATTGATCCTTGGATGTCTTTGTTTATAAGATGTAACAGATATACACTGATTGGCTGGGTCCAGGAGTAAATTGAGTAAATGCCTCACTATGATGGGGGAGTGCCTACTGTCTAGAAGGAGGTTGTGATTTCTCAAATCCCAACATCTTTCACAATGGAAAGATCCTCCCTGGGCCCAGAGAAGTGCTATCCTATCACCAATGAATTCAGTTTGGGCAAGCTACTTGCCCCTTTTAAGCACAGAATAAGTAAATAGAAAGTACAGGAATGCCTGGTTAATCTAAATGAATTTAAGTCTCTATGATCAGATGAACTGCATACAAGGGTGTTTAAAAAACTGGCAAATGTAATTTCAGGGCCATTGGCAATAATCTTTGAGAACTCCAGGAGAACAGGAGAAGTCCCAGCAGACTGGAGGAGGGCAAACATCCCCATCTAAAAAAAAGGGGGAGGGGGAGTGGATCCCAACAATTACTGTCCAGTTTCATCTGGCATTAATAACAGGAAAGATTCTAGAGCAGATAATTAAACAAAGAGTCAGTGCACATTTAGAAAGGAAGGCCATAATCACAAAACGTCCACATGGGTTTCAGAGAAACAAATCATGCCAGACTAATCTGATAGACAGACAGACAGACAGACAGACAGATAGATAGATATAATTACTAGCTGAAGGGAATGCTGTGGATATAGCATATCTTGATTTCAGTAAGGCCATTGACAAGATTTCCCATGACATTTATGCAAACAAGCTTGTAGAATGTGGGCTCACCAATGCAACTGTTAAATGTATTTGCAATTGGTTGACCAGCCAAACCCAAAGGGTGCTCAGCAATGACTCCTCTTCAACCTAGAGAGAAATGACCAGCGGGGTGCCACAGGGTTCTGTCCTGCACCCAGTGCTATTCAACATCTTTATCAACAACTTGGATGAAAGAATAGGGGCCATGCAGATGACACCAAATTAGGAGCAGTAGCTAATTCCCCAGATGAGAGGATGAAAATTCAAAATGACCTTAATAGATTAGAAAGCTGGGCCAAAGCTAATAAAATGAATTTCAACAAGGAGAAATGTAAGGTATTGCATTTAGGGAAGAAAAAATGTAATGCATAGCTACAGGGTGGTAGACACCTGGTTTAATGAGAAAGGGATCTAGGTGTCCTAGTAGTCCACATGTTGAGCATGAGTTAACAGTGTGATGCGGCAGCTAAAAAGGCCAATGCAATTTTATGCTGCATCAATAAAAGTATAGTGTCTAGATTAAGGACAGTAATAGTGCCATTCTATTCTGCTTTGGCCAGGCCTCACCTGGCGTACTATATCCAGTTCTGGGCACCACAGTTCAAAATGGATGTTGACAAGCTAGAGTGTGTCCAAAGGAGGGTGACTAAAATGGTGAAAGATCTGGAAACCATGCCCTATGGGGAAGGTAGGTATGTTTAGCCTGGAGAAGAGACATTTAATATTCTAGCCCTGTTTAAATATTTGAAAGGATGTCACAGGGAGGATTGAACAAGCTTTTTTTCTGCTGCTCCAGAGGACAATATCCAGAACAAAATCTATCTAAACAACAGGAGGAACTTCCTGACAGTAAGAGCTGTTTGACAGTGGAACACACTTTCTCAGAGGGTGGTGGAGTCTCCTTCTTTGGTGGTTTTTAAACAGAGGCTGGATGGCCATCTGTCAAGGATGCTTTGATTGAGAGTTCCTGCATGGAAGGGGGTTGGACTGGATGGCCCTTGCGGTTTCTTCCAACTCTATGATTCTATGATTCTAAGATGGCCATGAAGGGGTGGCTTCAAAGTGGAATTAGGGCTGTGGCAACCATATGCTGCAGCCCTGATCTGGTTTTTGGCTTGCCCAAAAAGAGGCAGCAAAATGCCACTCCTTTTTTGTGCTGGCAAAAAGCCAGCTTTTCTAGTGCCACCACAGCTTTTCAGTGCTCCTGTGGCATGTGGCATGTAAATGCCCCACCACCAGTGCTGCAAAACCAGTGCACATGTGGTTGGGCAGGCAGCATGATGCTGGCTTCGAGGCAGTATCAGAGCATTTACCATGTAAATGCTGCCCTCTGATGCGGCCCCGAAGCCAGCGCAAAGGGGTGCTTTATTTCACCCCTAAGGCCCAGTACAGTACAGCCTGAGGCCGGAAGTAGGGCTTGGGAGAGTGAAGTGTATGAATGCTCCCAAGCTCTACCCTGTGCCGCGGGTGCCATCTTGACGTGCCACCATTTACACGGCATGCACAATGATGATATGACTCATGCACCGTGTCTAAATGACGCAATGCACAAGGGACATCACAGCGCCACTCCAGGGCACTTATGGTGCCTCAGCAGTGGCGGAGAAAGGAGCTGCATTTTGCAGCTCCTTTTTCCCAGTACATCATTGCCATGCTGTTTGGTTGGCACGGCCATGATCCAGGGGAGAAAGGGGTGGCCTCTGTATACCCCTTTCTCGCATTCTGTATATGTGCCAAGTTTCTGCTAGTTTCTTTTCAATGACAGAGAGCACTGCAGGTTCCTCAGTTGATAGTCTAATGCTTAGAAGGAAAAAAAATAGAAAGAAGCAGTCTACTGGCCTTTGGATAAACTCTACATTGTCCTTTTGACTAAACTGTACTCTGAGGTCTGCGGCAAACTTCAGACCTATAATGGCTGTAAATCAATAAAAACCTCCATTAAGTATCAGTAGGCTAAGCATCAATTGCATATTTTCTTCTATTAAGAGAAGTCTCAGAGGAAAGACATCATTAATGATTTAAGGTGATTAAGAAGATGTATGTCTTCACTGCCAAGGTTACTCCACACTGGAAAGATTCACTTAATTAATAAAATTAAATAAGGTTGAAAGTTCAGTACCCAAATACATGCTGTACTTGTGCAGCTAAAATGATCCCCAATGCTATAACAAAAAATTCATAATAGATTATGAAATCTGTATTTTATAAACAGAAGAGGATTGTTGTCATCTGTCATGAAGCTGACTCTAAGTTATGACAATCCTATGAATGAGAGACCTCCAAGTCACCCTATCATCAACAATCCTGCTCGGATGTTGAATACTAACAGTCTTGATTGAGTCTATCCATCCATAATGTGGTCTTCCTCTTTTCCCAAGCATTATTGTCTTTTCTAGTGACTCATGTATTCCCATGATATGGACAAAGTATGACAATCTCAATTTAGTCATGGCCACTAAATATTCTGGATAATTTTGCTTGCCCTCTCTTCATTGATACATGTCAGGTACCTATATTTCTAATATAGATTATAATGTTGTTATAATGAAAGACATGTATAATCATCATACCACTTCAAATTCAAATTTGGAGGCAAAAATACACCTTCCCTCACCAATTTCATACCTTTAAAAATATGATCTTATTCTAACATTGCCCACTAGCATAAATATGTCAGGGTAGAAAGAATAACATTTCCAGCCAAATATAAATCCCTGATGTGAGACTTGGGTGACAGATGGGCTGAAAGGGGCGTGAAGGTGGCAATACTAGGGTTTCGGACCGCGCAGCAACTGCATGGTCTGGAACCCTAGTATATAATGGCGGTGGCCTGATGGTGGTGTCCCGTCCCCATGGCCGCCACCATTTTTGTGTAATGGATGCATAGTGTCTGCACGTCGTGGCGTGTCTGTTATGTCACGAGTGTGCCATTGGTGCACTCACAACGTAACCCGGGTGCCGGTAAAAGAACGGGTTCTTTTAACTCTGGAAGGACATTGTGCAGTCTACCAGCTGCGGCATCCCTCCAGAATTAAAATAGGCACCTGCAGACCACCGTTTTTGGGTGGTCTGTACTGAGCCAGAGTTTCCCCTGCCTATTACATGAGTGGCTAATCTGTGGTATATATGTCTCGCATCCTGTATTGGGATTAAGCTAGGATATAAGAAAATGATGGTGGTGATGGTGATGATGATGATGATGATGATGACGACGATGTCTTACTGAGGCCTTGTCTATACTGGAAGCCAAGAGTATCCTGGCCTCATAGCTGTCCCGATGTCCCCTCATTACTTGTCCTTGGTTGTTGGGCTGAGGTGGCTGTCTGAGTGGGTGTCCTGCTGAATCCACCTGGCATGTCCACCACTGCCACTCGTCTCTCACTTCTGAGGTCAGAATAAGGTGCCAAGAAATGGTGACATGGTTGCATGCATCATTCTGACTTTTGAATGAGCAACCTGTGGCAGTGGTGAATGTGCCATATGGCTCGGTGAAATGTCCATACAGACAGACTCCACAGCATGGGAATAGAACAATCCAGATATTCCTGGAAGATCCAGAGTAACAGGTAAATTTTTAAAATGTGGTTTAAGGTAGTTATACCCCAATTCTAGTGAAGAACATGGCAGATATTGTCCATATTACTCACACCAGAACCGGGGTTTGGGAGGTGCATCATCTAAGCATCACAATGCCAGAACAGGAGGAGGGTGAATGAACCCTTTGGCCTTCACAAGCAAGGTCTAACTCAAATATTAAATCATAAGTGAAAAGGTAGGCCCAACTCCATCAGGGCTAGCCTGAAGAAGAGCCCTCCCTCCAGGCCATCTGTCATCATCTGACCTGGGAGGGAATGAAAAGCAGGCCCAACTCCATCAGGCTTAGCCATAGCAAGAAGAAGGGCCCTCCCTTCAGTCCATCTGCAATTGTCCAGGCCTCATAGGCAGAGAAGAACCACTGGACTTGATCCCCTTCCCCACTACCATTCCCTCCTCCTTTAGTGTCATGTCTTTTTAGATTGTAACCCTGAGGGCAGGGAACCATGTGAATAACTATCTGTAAGCCACTCTGAGAGCCTTTAGGGCTAAAGAGCAGGATATAAATATAATAAATAAACAAACAAATAAGTCATTTTGGACTCTTGGTCTGTTATCATAACAGAATAGCTATAGACCATGTTACAGTCTATGATATGAATGAAGAAGATTCCAGCTTCAAGCTGATGCATTTCAAGAAAATTAATAAGTTAACAGGTTTTGGACAGTATCACTGCTCAAGACCCTGAAAAGTTGCCTCCATTTTCTTCTGGGGATAGAAAAGAAGATATAAACCAAGGCTATAATGCTATATTCACTTAATTTGGATGTTGATGGGACCCACTTCTGAATAAACATGTATAGAATTGCACTGTGAACAAGCAGTTCCATATGTTTCCTTCTTTTTATTCATACCTGCTTCCTACATTGCTGCTAGACTGTGGTTTACTTTTAACTGTTCCTATTTTTAAAAAATATCTTTCTAAACATCATTTTGTTGCCCTTGTGAGGACTCTCTGAGTAGAGAATTAAAGAGGGAGAGAAGTAAGCTTCTTATCTCATGAGACTGTAAGAGAAAAATATTTCCATAGTTTTCCCCAAGAAGAATATACTGATAAAGATACTTGAAACGCTTCTTTCAAATCATTTGCAAGGTAGCTAAATGATACATTTTGGAATAAATTTGTGAGTTCCCCCCAGAAGAGGAATATATACCAAGAATTAATCACTGATGATCCTTACTCTTCACTTCAGTGAATCCTTAGCTGTTGCACATGTGCTCCTTATCTCTCCGTGTATCATTTATGTGTTATTTATTTCAGGCAGTTTGGGGAGCTACAAGCTTTATTATTGCATCTTTATGCTTCCAGTGAGAAATGTGATGTATTTTAATTTGTGCAAAACCCTATTAGGATATACTTTTTCTTCCAAGCCCTCTGCCTTTGTTAGTCACAGTAAAGGATTACTTACTGAAGCAGAAAACTAAAGCAATCTGGATTTGTTTTATAATAAGTTGTATTAGATTGTGCCCAGAGGCCTAGGTAGAAGGAGTTTGTTCAATAATAAGGTCACTTCATTAAACATTAGAGCAATTTTCCCACTTCCAGTACTCACATTTGGAAGAAGAGAAATGACTTTCAAACCTATTTGCTTGCTTATAAAGCAAGGCACAAAGTCTTCTGTACACCAATGATGAGTTCCCATGAACCACTATGTGGGCACATTAATGAAGGCATCCCCCAGTTAACAGATGTGGAGGTACACCTCTAAAATACCAAGTCAGATGAATAAAAGATGAGGCCAAAAGAAGATGTACTTCCATTATTAGAGCTATTCAGGAATGAGATGCCTATTGAAATGCCTTGTGTGTGTGTGTGTGTGTGTGCGCGCGCGCGCGCACGAGTGTATCTTTGACCTTGTAATTCCTTCAGAGGCATAAAATGTATAACAAAATTTGTTTCAGAGCTACAGCAAAGTTAAAATGTTCTTTCAGGTTGGTGCCACATGGCAGAAATAAAGCAGATTGACACCACTTTAATTTCTGTGGCTTAATGCCACGGAGTTCTGAGATTTGTAATTTGTTGTGCCACCAGAGACCTCTAGCAGGAAAGTCTAAATATCTCACAGAACTACAAAATCCAGAATTCCATGGCACTGAGCCATGAAAGTTAAAACAGTGTCAAACTGTTTTATTTCTGCAGTGTGGCAGCAGCCTCAAATTCCTTCACTCTATTTGTAGTAAGTGGAGTTAAGATTATCATTTTGTCAAATATTTTCTGCATCTGCCAGCGGGGGAAAATTATCCAAAAAGTTTTCAGATTCAGGGATACCGATCAACAGCACCACATCTTCTCCCAGTCCCTCATTCTCCATCATGGGTTTGTCAGCAGTGCCACACAATGCCCCATATTACAGCCATTAAAGGACAAAGTATATTTGACAGAAAGGCCCTTTTTTCAAGAAAGAAGTAAAAATGCTCAGAGGGGGGAAATTAAAAAAAAATCATAGGTCAAAGACACACCATGAACTACCTTGCTAGAAAACTGGGTAAGAAGATTTCAGTTCACACACTAGTGAGATAGTGAACCTGATAAAATTCTCAAATCAGGTGGATTAAATAAAATGAATAAAACAAGATATAGCATTGGACTTTATCACATAGGGAAAATCAGAGATTTAAACAGTGATTATCCCATTCAAATCACATAATCGTGATTAACATTTTAAAACGATGTTGCGATTAAAGTGCCATTATCCCAGAAATAAACAGGCAATAAACAACAACAAATCATTCGCAGGGAAATCCCGTGAATGATACTTTGCTGTTTATTGCCTGTTTATTCATGGCATAATAGCTCTTTAATCATGATAATTTTCATGGGATAATTTCTGTTTAAGTTGCCAATTTTCCCCATATGATAAAGTCAATTTATTAAATGAGCACTGATAAAATGAGATTCCTCTTAAGATGTTTTCAATTCAATGCGTACTGAAGTTGGTTTGTTATTCCTAGTTTCCAGCTCCTTATTTGCATGAAAATTCAAAAGGAAGCCAAATCATTTAGATTTGGGCACAAGTGAACAACTTAGAACTGTCCTATACCTAGAAATGGTCTTGGGTTAAACTGAAATGAATACCATCTCAAAGAAGATACTACTGTGGATGTAAGGGTGAATGCTTTGGAGTGAAACTATGCTTATTTGAGGGTTCAGATAACCGGTGTTTTTGTTTGTTTGTTTGTTTGTTTCTCTCTTGGTTAATTTTCATGCTAACTGGCAAATGTTAATATGTCTGGGCCTTGGGCCCAGAAACAACATTAGGTTGAACTGAAATCCAAGCTATCTTAAAGAGAAAACACTTATCTATGTACAGGCATATGATATGAGGTGAATCACTGCTTATTTTGAGATGTATGATGATGATGATGATGATGATTATTATTATTATTATTTATATCCCGCCTCTCTACAAAATGCAATCGGGGAGGCTTACAAGATTAAAATATACAGTCCGAACCCTCAATCCACCCCCCTTATTCTCTTGTCCAGCATTCATTCTAACTGGCACAAGTTGGCATATTTGAATGTGCCCTGCATACAGAAACTGCTTCATGAATGATTAAAAAAGGGGCATCACACAAAGTGGTCTTGAAGTGACAAGATGCTTCTTTTCATGTGCAGATTTTTTTTCTTCATTTAAAATTGTCAGCTTTTGTTATTATCATGAAATGTCAAAAAGTTGTTGGTAAAATGGCAAGAATTATTTTTTTTACTTTGAAGAGGAAAGTTTTCTATTATGACAATATTCCACATGAAGTATCTGAAATGCATTTTGGTGGTGCAGGAGCATTCATGCCTCTTGTTTTTCTTCATCTGAATAGTTTTGACTTTGTTTTAAATTTTAAAAAGTGGTAAAACATTATCAATTGCTACTCTTTGAGATCTTCAGAAGTGGCAGTTTACTACAAAATATCTTTTTAACACATCAATAGCCTGAAAAAATTCATATTCAGAAATAGGCTTCCGAGAATGAATATTTGTGTCTTAAACACTCTGAAGACACCAGAATCTGTCTGAACCTGGAAGCTAAATAGGGTCAACCCTGGTTAGTACTTGGATGAGAGTTCACCAATGAATACCAGGTGCTGTAGGCTATGTTTCAGATGAAAGAACTGGCAAAACCACTTCTGATTATTTTTTCTCTAAGGAAAACTATGACACCATAAATCAACAGTTGGCTTGAAGTCACACACACACACACACACACACACACACACACACACAATATCCAATCACAATTTTCAGCTCCTGAAGGTCCTTGGAGGCTAAAAGTGGCCCCCACCCCATCCAGTGTCCCATCCCAGTTATATAATTGTTGCATGTAGCTCTCAAAGCTTTCTAGATTAGGGAGACTTTTTTAAAATTCTATCAGATACAGACATAGAGTTTGCATGAAATAGGTCATTTGAGCCCACAGAGGTTCTGGAATTGTTCCATGCAGTTGTAGCCCTTGGTAGTGTTGGAAACCTTAGCATGTCTATACTCAATAATAGCTATGCTGAAGTATGTTTGAGAGTTTAGGTACAGCATGTATTAATGTTCTGTTTTGTTTCTTGGTAATAACTCCTCACCTTCTCTTTCTGAATTAGTTAGTCTCAGTTCATTTATTCTAATTTTGGAACCTACAGTGTTCTCTCTCCCTCTTCCATAGCTGAAGAGCCCATGTTACACAGCTTTTCACTGTGAGATGTTATGAAGCCTTCAGCATTTGTAAGTAATTTTACCTTACATGTTTTTAACCAAAGACAAATCTTGTTTTATTTGTCTGGAAAACTGAAGAGTGGTGAAAGTGGTGAGGGACTGGTTGTTGCTCATCTTCTGCCAGAAAATACTAATTACAGTTGTCTCTGCGTCCTTGGATTCTACATCTACGGATTCAATCATCCATGGCTTGAAAATATTTTTTAAAATTCCAAAAAGTAGACATTGATTTTGCTACTTTATAAAAGTGATATCATTTTACTTGAGCATCCATGGATTTTAGTATCCACTGGGGGTCCTAGTACCAAACCCCAGTGGATACCAATGACCCACTGTACTCTGCTTGTGAGATATGATGCTAGTTCTCACATTCCCTTCAAAATGGAAATGTAAAGCATCTGTCATCCTTGCTTTCATCCTTCTTCATCCTTCAGCAACAGTGATGGAAATAAATACAGCAAACATGTCTGCAAGATCCATACTTCTTGGCTAGATTGTTATTTTAAAATGTTCATTCTGGTAAATTTTGGATCTCAATTGAACAGTTAACATTTAGCACATAGAATTTGACATCCAGAAGTAAAAAGCTCATATATAACTTATCATCAAAAGTGTTTATTATTGTTGCTATTCCAATGTTTCTCCAATGGTCAGGGTGTCATCGATAACCAATTCCTTCTTTTTATCAACAAAACAATCTTTTGAGGTAAGTTAGTAACCAGTCAAAATTTATTCTCTGAGTGGGAATTTGGATCCGTGTTTCCTTGGGACTCTGCTGTAACAAACGCAAAACATTGGATAACACATTTAATTTTTGATTTTGACCAATTTGTCAAACGTTTCTTGCCATGGGAGGGGGAAGGCAGTTTAAAATGTATGATATCACAAAGTACATCTGTTTTTCACATGTTTTGGATGCTTTCACTGGAAGATTGTCTGAATTTCACTCCAGTTAGTTCACAGGAAGAAAAGTTTCTGCTCTTTTAGGAAAATTCCTGAGCTTATCTGATAAGGTGTAAGGATGTATTTTGACCCAGTTACAGCTTAAGCAAAATCCTGCTCTCTTCATATACTCTCAGCTACCATTAATCATGGTGAAATAGCTGCCATAGGGAGCAGCTTTTTGCAGCAAAATGTTATTTATTTATTTTGTTATTGTATTTTTACTGCCACAGATGGCGAGAGGCTTGTGGAGGGGACTTTCTTCCTCATTCTCAATGCTATATCTCCTGTTGGATGTGTTTCTATGCCTCATATTGGATGTGTTTTTATGTAAGATTGTTAGCTACCCTGAGCTCTTATTAGGAAGGGTTGGTATAAATTGAATGACTGGATGAAGCAGTTTGGCTTTGTTCTACAAAAGGGCTCCTCTTCTGAGCTTAAAAGATAAGGAATACTGAAGGATCAAATAGATGGTGGGAAATACACTGTGGAGTAAATCCATGTGATTGCTAAGCAAAGTAACAAAACAACCAGTACTGGCTACTATCAGTGAGCAGGCTTTATCTAAAGCTAAGCTATTCTTGTTGGTTTCAGTGGAAAATATTTAAGGCTGCAGTCTTATGTGTGCAGTAAGACCAATGAAACTTGCATAGAATTGCACTACAAGTATATTCTTTCATAGTTGTTGCTTGGATTTAAAAGTGCTTAACTTTGATTGGATTGTGTCCACTTTGGAAGCACAGGAGTCTGTCAGAGGGGTATTTCTTGCTCAAAAGTAGGGAAACAATGCTAATTAATTAGCAAATGAACCAGTTGATGCAGTCTTCTTATACACACTTCTCCTATACATTAAATTGAATCAGTCCTCCAGTTATTTCCTGTGTTGGTTTGTAAAATGACTAACTTGTCCTTTATCACTGGTTCCATTCTCAAGAGTTTGCTACTGTGTTAATAACAACGTGTGGAAAACACACCTGTTACAATAAAGAGCCTGATATCTGAAGATGCTGTTACAAGGAAAAGACAATGAACATTTTATCACTTATGTCAAGTCAGTTCAAAAGATTCCCCCCTTCCTCCATCTTATCTCTGGCAAGGCTTAAGCTGCCCTTGCCCACAGCAGAAAAGAGCCTGTCAAATTGTGTTTTAAAATTTATCAGTTGAACAGACCTTCTGCCTCCTCTCCTGGACCCAGCATATACATCTTTGCTTTATCTACATTCCAGAGAAATAGAGACCACACCTGAAGTGGCATCTTTCTCTGTCTTGTTTTGGATGATTCACCACTAGTATTCATCCAAAAAGAATTTACTCTCTTCATCTTTTCTCACCACATACTCACCACCCAATGCAAATTTTTTGGTTGTAAAAATTAGAGAACTTTTGAAACTGATCAAAAACAAACAAAAAATATAAACAGTTTTCATTTATATATAAACTTTAAGAATAAAAGAATAAGAAAGAAAATATTGGAGAAATGATTCTTCAACATGACTCTCAGTTTTGTGTGTCTGTGTGCCTCTTTATGCCAACCCTCCCACCGTGATGTAGCCGGGGGGGGGGGGTCCATGGGGTCTGGCCCCCCCTTCCATTAATTAATGTTAAAAATACTATCAACCAAACATCATCTAATCACAAAATATATGTTTTCCCCAGTGGATCTAGTTAAAATTGTGTTTATTACTTTAACATCCTGATGTATTTGCAACGTGTTTACCCCCCACCCCCCAAAATGGTGGCACTTAGCCTGTCCCCCAAAATAAACCAGAGTTCTTTTAAACATGTAGAAACTTGCACGTTTTGTTTGACATGATATTTTACTAACTTCCCTCTTCAGCAGATGCATCTCATGGAGTGATCAATTGTCCATCAAAGCATTTGCCAGATGAAATATATTATGTAGAGTTGCAAGAGTAAAGGTTCCTATATGTTTGTGTAGACAGAAGATGGAATTTCAGCAGGTGTTGCTTGTTACCTGGTTGTGTGGCAAGCAATAACCAATAGAAATCTCATCTTCTACAAAACTATTAAAGATACAGGAATCTTTCCAGTTGTTAGTCCAGCAATCCAATATATTATTTGGCCTAAATCCAATTGCTAAATCTACCAAGATTAGACCCATTCAATCAATGGGATTTGCATAAGTGTTTACTTGCCCCTCAGCAATTGATTCAGTGGGTCTTCTGGAATCTAGCAATTTGTTTTAGGCCCAACTCAGATGACAGAGGACTTTTAATTTTTTCTTTATCTGCAACAGCTAACACAGCTATTCCCCAGTACAATTGGTATAGCTACTCACTGGTAATAATTTTGCAACTTTACATATAATATTTTAAAGTTAAAAATTCAGAGAACAGCCAAATTATTATATTAGCATATAATTTAATTAAATTAATTAATTGAAGGGGGGCACTACTGAAACCCTACTTTGAATAGGAACATGTGACTTGTGTTTTCATCTTTATGTTTGCAAATCTATTTGAGAGGGAAAATAGGATTTCATACCAGGACTTTTCTGCATGGATTAACATGCATTTGTAAACAATGTGTTTTAGTTTTCTAGATCCTTTGGCTATCCTGTAAAAGGTCCTTAGAGAGTCAGTGACTGCTAGCTTCAAATGGATATTGCAGTTCATCAAGAAATTCAAGCATTCATAGTCAGCAGGGATTAATTCCCCTGAATGCTCTCTTTCTTCTTGCCACAAGCTGTCTAAGGGTAGCTTTTAAGAACAACATTATGAGATTTCACACTTCAACTAAATGCTGGAATATCCCAGTGGAAACATGGAACATGGAATGCTGCTTTCCCCTGTACTATACAGTGTATTTTTAAAAAGTAATTACTTTGTTTATTTCTCAACACACCCACATGCACAGTGAATGAAAAGCAAAATGAAATATTATCAAGACAAATAGGAGTTGGAAAACGTTTTTAAAAAAACACTGAATAATGTCTTGTTGAACCCAGGATTTAAAAAAAAAGGCAAGACATGGATGGATGGATTGCCCATATAGTCTTACTTAAAGGTGTGGGTCATCAAGACTGATACAACTACACAGTGTTCTAGTCAGGAAATGAAAAACATGAAGAAACAGGGTGGCTTTCATACTAAGAGAGATCTAGTGAAAGCAGTCAAAGGATACATCACAAAGTCAGATAAGGCTGCATTCTGTTGCTCTATTTGTTCAACCTGTATGCAGAAAATATCACACAAGATTAGACTCAGAAGAAGGAGAAGTTAACTAGGATCGGGAAGTGCAACTATGAAAGAACTAGTCAAGATCCTAAAGAGTAAAGATATACAAATGAACACTAATGTTAGAATCATCCAAGTTATTGTATGCCACATCACCGTGTATGGATTCAAAAGCTGGACAGTGAAGAAGACTGCTAAGAAGCATACTAGCTTATTTGAGATATGGTGCTGGAAAAGGTTGTTGAGGATACCATATACAGTCAGATGGACAAATAAAAGTGTACTAGAACAGATCAAGCCTGAAATCTCCCTGGAAGCCAAGATTATAAAATTGAGGCTGTCATATTTTGGCCACATCATAGGAATGCACAACACATTAGAAAATACATTAATGCTAGGAAAGGTAAGGGATAGTAGAAAGAGAGGAAGAGCCCACATCAGATGGATACTCATCCAATCACAGGCCTGAATTTCCAGGAATTAAGTGGGGCAATGAAAGAAAGATGGTCCTGGAGATGTCTCATTCACAGGGTCACCATGAATTGGGGTCGACTCAAGGCAGTTAACAACAACAACATAAAGATGGCACACTGATCCATACCAGATGGTAAAAATAGACTAAATTCTAACTAAACAGTCAAGAAATAATATGGTGCATCCAAAAATATTTTTACAATTTCAATTCAATATACAATTGAAATTGTGAAGATAATTTTTGGACACCCTTATAAATGCTATTTCTTATTGGAGTTAAAGATAGTCCAATTTCCCATCATAACACATTACAAAGGGAATTTCTTTCTTATTTTTTTAAAAAAGGGTTTTATACTGAGTTGGCCTTCCACTTCAATTTGTGGAAGGGACCAAAATCCACACTACCCTTGCAGCACTCTGCTCTGCATTCAAAATTGTGTCAAAAGATAATCTAATCATCCATAGCATATCTTCAGGGAGCAATGAGGAACTGGTTAATGTTATTTCCTGTCTCTATCCCATATACATCAGTCCTGTGTGCAATATGCCATTTGTGGTAGCAATAGAATTAAACCAGATGAAATAAGATACCATCTTTGTGACTGATTTTATATCAATTTCCCTTTCTCATTTGCTTCATTTGTCTTGGGAACAGGTATAGCTGGTTTATATTCTGTTTTCATAGTTCAGTGGTTTTTTTAAAAAAAATCGGCAAGAGAATATATTAATTCTATATTGCTTTTTTTCCTGTTCCTCCACATTTCAAAAAGTAATCAATGGTTAATGACATTTATTTCCATGTATACTTATTTCATTATATTTTCAAAATTCTCTAAAAGACATCAGCATTCTAATTTTGCTGAGAATGCTGAGTGGTTTTACTCATCTGTTCCTGATATGGTAATTGTTAACAAATGACTAGCCAGTACTTAAAAGTGTCATTTTGGGGATTAAGGTGTAGTACAGACCACCCCAAAGGGACGGCCTGCACCCACCCCTTTTTGTGGTGGATTGGGGCCAGGGCAACCTCACCGGAAGCCCTGCAGCCCCAATCCGACATTTTCCAGGACACGGAGAAGCGGCAAAATGCTGCTTCTCCATAGCCCAGAAAGGGGTGTCCTTGGGGCTTCATGCCCCCGGACGCTCCAGCCTTACAGAGGAAAAAGGAGTGGCCCTTTTCTCCTTAGGATTGTTCCCACGGCCGTGTGGTTGCTGCAGGAACGATCTATTTCCAAAAGGAGCTCTGTTCTGGAGCTTTTTGCAGCAATGCCGCCAGGCCACCATAAGCCACCTGGGGTGGTGTGGAGACATCACGTGTACACAGTACTGTTTGGACGCAGTGCATGCGTGATGTCATCAGTGCGTGCCACATATAGACGGTGCCACATAAAGATGGTGCCGTTCAGACATATTAGGGTTGCAGAGACTGTGGTTGCCATGCCATCTGCAACCCTAATTTCAGTGCTAACACAGCGCTTTGTGCCCGTTTGTATCAGGCCAAAGTTTACTTTGTTGTAGTATGATATGAATAGTGGTGTATAAACTACATTGAAGGTTTTGACAATGTCCCAGACCTGGGCAAATCAGAATTTGGGCAGGAAGTGGAGCAACAAGTCAAGCTTGTCTTGTCTGTCAGCTTCTGGAAAAAAGAAAATGAAGGGAGAAGGAGAAAGAGGGTGAACAGAACATTATGTATGTAGAAATGGCACTGCCATATTTCAGCATGCTAAGTTCGAGTAACAAATTATGAGTGGTATCCTGTTTATTAGTGCTAACTATAATAGAACCATCCAACCAATTGTTGAATGGAGAATCAACACATACATGAGTCCCATTGATTCAGTGGGTCTAAACTAGTTAGAACTAACAACAAGATTTAGGCCAAAGCCTTAGTGCAATGTTCTCCTGAATGAATGTCATCTGTAGTTTGTCAGCCACAGACCAAGTATCACTCACAGGCAGCTTAGAGAGAGGCAACTTCTCAACAAGAATTTTATAGTTCATTTACTTGCAAAAAAATTTTGCAATATAAAAAACAATAACACAATTTAAAAGAAAGAAATTCACTCACAATACAAGAAGTATAAGGAGGACTATAAGTTATAATGTATAAATTTTCTATAAGTACAGTAAATCCTCCTACTGTCTCTACTGCACTGGGCTGTGAAGCTTTCTAGTTAGGAAGACTGATTTTACCTGTTTGTCTGAACCTTTATATAGCCTTTATATAGAGCCTTTATATGCTTTTGGCAGTCTCCAATGAGGACAGCTATCTGATACCAACCAACATTGTTCCTAATGAACCAATAGACTGGTAACTGTCTGGAAAACCTTCCTGAAAATGCTGATACTGGTAATACTATAATAAGAATAGTTATATGTTTATGTAGTAAACATGGATGATGATGATAATGATAAATGTCTATGTTAATTGCTTTAGAAAGTTAATGTTCTTATAGGTGTCAGTTATTACAAGGCTTGTTAAAGAGCTGAATAGAGAAATAAACTCCCTATAAAATAAACTTATGAAAGTATAACATCATGATGGCCATATAATATGATGTGATGAACTGAAAATGCTTTCCATGTAATATAACAATGAAGCTAATTACTCAGACACTGCCATATTTGTATTTCTCCCTAAAGGGAACATTGTGTGTATAACTATTAATTCATATAATAAATAGCCTAACAAGTTTCAAAAAGTTTGCTCATTTCTCAAATAAATATCCTGAAATTGCAATTTTTAAGAATGCTTAAGTAGAATTTTACCTTTGGCTATCTGGTTTAACCATCATCACAAATGGAGTACTCAGATGTCCAGAAGGCAATGGAGGTGACCCTAAACAAAATCCAGAAATAGCTGGCAAGTGACAAGGATCTTCAATCCCTTGCTCTAAAGGTGGGGAACCACACCTGTTTCATTTTTTTCCTGCATAAAATAAGTTTGGCTGAACTATGTTTTACCTTTGCACCACTGCTGGCTGATCCTAATTTAACATGTGTCTTGGTTGTAAGACTTACCTTGGAATTTCTTTTAGGGTGTGCAGACTCTTTTAAGGTACTTCAGTTTTAGTTCCACAGTTAGGTATTAAAACATATATAGCATCTCTTTAATCTAATTGCTGTTTTATTATCTATCCCTGTATCTTAATCATAGAACTAGAAGCATTTTTAGCTGAGTTTTCATATCAACGCTTATATATCAGATGCAGGTGAACTGCAAAGTGCAGGGGAAATTAATAAGATATGGGTATAAGATAATTTGTAAAATTATCATTTTCACTTAAATCTTATATAAATACACTTTTTATTTATATTTATGAACAGACATTAATGGGCTTAAACACCAAACGGATAAAAACTCGATGGGTGTAGAAAGTCCAAGAAATGGGCTGTGGTGGTTGTTTATTTGGACTAAATTTAGAATGTTGCAAAGCTGACATGTTAAAAAGGAACAAAGATGAAGACAACTCTTGAAGGGTTTTTGATAAGAGTTAAGAGAGGGACAAATTAATTTTAGTTTCGGATAAGCACTGAATTTGTTTATATTATGTTATGCCTCGACAAAGCATTATGTTTCTGTCTCCCTTAGAAAAAACCAAAGCAAAATATTTCTGTATTTGGTATTAGAAAGTAGAGACAAGTTTGTAAGAATCTTTGTATTTTAATATAACTCAATAAAAAAGAAAGAAAGAAGTGAACTGGAAATCTTTCTTTGGCCTTCTCACCAGTGAAAATATGAGAAATATTTAACACTTAATGCTAGGTTTGTGTCTATTGACACATAGTGTCAATGTATGTGTCTGTACACTTCTGCCAGAAAAAGAAAAGTCATGGTGTGCCCACTTAAACAGGTTTTTATATTTGGTAGGCAGTTAGTAGAATTTGTAAATCATCAGTGAATATGGTACTTTGCAGACTTAAGAAAACAATGAAGGAAACCTCCAAGTGAAGAGAATGAATGCCATTTGCTGGGTACCTCATCTTAATGGTAGTGCAAAGGTAGAGAAGAACAATCTGGGAGAAGATCTGGGACAAACTGCCAATGATGGGGACACACATGTGAGGGATAGTCAACTACTGGAGTATTTAAGGAAGTCTTTTATTTCTCTTTTCCCTTTTTTACCACAAACTTTCCCAAATGCCACTGCTCATTATGTCTTCTACAACCTTCTTCTCCTAAGGAAACACATTAGTAATCTGATAGGTGTTTGGCAAAAATGTCCTATTAGCATAATGGGGCAGATGTTTTCCTAAGGGTAACCTGTATGCAAATCAAGTATCTTCTCTACTTTGCCATAATATTTTAGTGCACTTAGCACAAGTCATTTTTGGCCTCTTTTAACAATAGGAAGTAGCAAATGTCATTTCTTGTTCACTTCTGTTTTTTGAAAAAGGATATCCACGTTCTAAAGCAACCAGCCCATGAAAGACAAAAAACTGATAAAAAGCCCCCCCCCCCAGCCCCTAGAATACATTTGTTATGCATTTGGTGCATCTTTTTTAACCCTGGCAGGGCTTGGGTCCCCACCTAGTCACAACTGTGACACTGGAGATTTTCACATGACATCGTTATATCGTTCCTTTATTGTCCCAAAGTGTAGTGGAATTGTCATAACAGACAGACAATTCCAAAAGATTTTCACATGAGGCTGTTAGTGTTCTTAAAACATTGATATGTCAGAATTCAGCAATAAATTATTGCAAAACGATTTCAAAACAGTTGAAGTGTGTGTGTGTGTGTGTGTGTGTGTCAAACTGGTATCTACTATTTAGCTACGCAACTGAAATAGTTACATAATTAAGTAGTGCATAAAGATTTCCAGCCAATAATCATTGCTGCTGTTGTCTTCAGATCTTGCCATGGAGTGAATAATCATCTGGTAGCCAAATTGTCTGATAACTCTACCCAGGCTCAGTGCCATTGCAAACCTATTGTAAGCTGTAGCTAATAAAAGATTGTGATTCAACCCAGCACCCGTCTTTTTATGTTTTTCTTAATATTTTGTATTTTTATGACCCCTCTCATCTCAATTACTCCTTAAAATGGCTGTTATGTGCACAAGTTTGTTTCTTGAGCCCTATACATTTCAAATGTAAACAATTATTTGAAGCTCTATTAGGAACAACCTGTGATCTCCAACTTCAAGCTACTTCATAGCCTTCATCCAGGAACAGTTATAATTGATGTTTTGTATGCTTTACACTAAAAGAGAAAATAAAATTCCCAGGAATAGTCATATTCTCACATATTCTCTGAGAAACATTTCAGTCCCATACTCTCTCTATGCAAATTACTGGAGATGCAAATTCAAACTAAACCACGAGAGATTTCTACTTGAGAGTTTTGATTTATGCTCTTCAAGGAGGAGATGAAAATTATTTGACAGGGATGAAATGCAAAATGTCTTCCTCCCAGTAAGCTACGTAAGGGGCCATCATTTGAATACAATCAGAGAGGAAGCACATAACTTTTAATGATGATGTGCAGTTTAGGATTTCATGTTGAAAACAGAAAAATATAAAATCTGAACTACAGCACTTTATTTTGTAAAGCAGATTGCAAATACCTATAAAGAATATTCCTTCCTTACATTTTAACAACCTTAGCATCTCCTTTTGCAACCTCTTACCTTTAAATTTATTTTTCTGCTCAAGCTAATTTTATAACTGAGCCATGTGGGTCTATATTTTGAATCAATCCGAATGTCATTTTCAAACAGGTTGAATTGCAAATGCATTTCAAAATTTAAATCATTTAGCATGCCTGGGAAGAACTGCTGCCCCTCTCATCTGTGCTGCCAGAGCAAATGCACAGAGGGGCTTCATTTTGCTTTGATATGCTTATGGAAATCCCATTAGCATTAATGATACTCTGCATGTACCTCAGCAGGAAAATAGGCTTTGTAGAATGGAGCAATCATTTAGTCAGAAAATTGTGTATTTGCAACATTTCAACAAATGTGTATTATATGATTGCTTTAAAAAAGTTGCACTACTGCATTTTTAACTATTAGTAAGTTACTAGGGATTCAACACAGAGATTATCCAGCATACATACATATATACAATGTTAGTATTGCCACATACTATAATGTTAATATTAACAAATGTTTGCACACCTCCCCTTAAACTTTATATACACATTTGTGAATGCTTTGAACAGCCACTTTTTATACCCTCACAAGAAAACAGGGGGTGGCATTTCACACATAGCTGTCTCTTGAACAACTGTTTCTGATACAAAGTTAGATGTGCCTAGTCAATGAGATGGAACCATTCTGCATGGAACCATGCTGCTAGCCATCTCATTTTCAACACTTTGCCCTAATGACACCAAATATCATGCAGTATATTATTACTAATTTAAAAAAACAAGGGAGAAAACCACTACTGTTGCTTGCTCCAGATTAAAAATGTTGAAGTACTAATAACTAGTTTATTGTTGTGTGCCTACAAGTCATCTCTGATTTATGACAACCCTAAGTTATACCTGTTACAGGGTTTATTTGCTGAGATTTGCTCATGGGGGGAGGGGGTGCATTTGTCTCCATCTGAGGCTGAGAGTGTGTTGCCCAAGGTCAGCCAGTGTACATGGCTGATTGGGAATTCAAACCCCAGTCTCCAGAGTCAGAGCCCAATGCTCAAACCACTAAACCATGTTGACTGTCAAAAACTAGTTACCAATAACTAATTACATGTACACAGTTCCATTTTCCAGTAATGGAGGTATAACTGCATTAGATTACAGCTGTAATTTAAGGGAAAACCTCACTTCTTTTTTGGTACATTTGTAACATTTAAGCAGTCCAAATTATGGCTCATGCTCTGTTGTCGCTGTTGAAATTATTGTGAGATAGATGAGAGGGAACTCTGCTTTGTACCAAGGCCAAATGGGTTGTAGCATTGATAGGTTCTCAGGTTCTTTCTTTAAAATTATAATTTTAGCTGTCTTTGAAAAATGGGAAAGTAACTATTTACTTTTAAAAATGGAATTATAGTCATAATAGTAGTAGAATTGTAGGAAACTATTGGGGAAGTTAGAACTATAGTGTAATAACTGATTATTATTGTCTTCTAATTGTTCATACTTCCATTATTCATACATCCATTAAACCATAAAATATCATAGAATCATAGAATCATAGAGTTGGAAGAGACCACCAGGGCCATCCAGTCCAACCCCCTGCCATGCAGGAAATCCAAATCAAAGCATCCCTGACAGATGGCCATCCAGCCTCTGTTTGAAGACCTCTAAGGAAGGAGACTCTATCACCCTCCGAGGGAGTGCATTCCATTGTCGAACAGCCCTAACTGTCAGGAAGTTCCTCCTAATGTTCAGGTGGAATCTCTTTTCCTGGAGCTTGCATCCATTGTTCCGGGTCCTGTTCTCTGGAGCAGCAGAAAACAAGCTTGCTCCCTCTTCAATGAGATCCTTTCAAATATTTAAACAGGGCTATCATATCACCTCTTAATCTTCTTTTCTCCAGGCTAAACATACCCAGCTCCCTAAGTCGTTCCTCATAGGGCATGGTTTCCAGACCTTTCACCATTTTTGTCGCCCTCCTTTGGACACGCTCCAGTTTCTCAATGTCCTTTCTGAATTGTAGCGCCCAGAACTGGACACAATATTCTAGGTGGGGCCTGACCAAAGCAGAATACAGTGGCACTATTACTTCTCTTGATCTAGACACTATACTTCTATTGATGCAGCCTAAAATAGCATTGGCCTTTTTAGCTGCCGCATCACACTGTTCACTCATGTTCAACTTGTGGTCTACTTGGACTTCTAGATCCCTTTCACACGTAGTTTCATTCAGCCAGGTGTCACCCATCCTATATCTCTGCATTTTATTTTTCCGCCCTAAGTGCAATACCTTACATTTCTCCGTGTTGAATTTCATTTTGTTAGCTTTGGCCCAGCTTTCTAGTCTATTCAGGTCATTTTGAATCTTGATCCTGTCCTCTGGGGTATTAGCTATTCCCCCTAATTTGGTATCATCTGCAAATTTGATAAGTATGCTCCCAATTCTGTCATCCAGGTCATTGATAAAGATGTTGAATAGCACTGGGCCCAGGACAGAGCCCTGTGGGACCCCACTGGTCACTTTTCTCCAGGATGAAAAGGAGCCATTGTTGAGCACCCTTTGGGTTCGGCCGGTCAACCAATTACAGATCCATGTAACAGTTCCTTTGTCTAGCCCACATTTTACCAGCTTGTTTGCAAGAATGTCATGGGGAACTTTGTCAAAGGCCTTACTGAAATCAAGATATACTATATCCACAGCATTCCCTTCATCTACCAAGCTGGTAATTTTATCAAAGAAAGAGATTAGGTTTGTCTGTCATGACTTGTTTCTCTGAAACCCATGTTGACTTTTTGTGATTATGGCATTGCCTTCTAGATGTTCACAGACTCTCTGTTTAATGATCTGCTCCAGAATCTTTCCTAGTACTGATGTCAGACTAACTGGACGATAATTGTTGGGATCCTCTTTTTTCCCCTTTTTGAAGATGGGGACAACGTTTGCCCTCCGCCAGTCTGCTGGGATCTCTCCTGTTTTCCAGGAGTTTTCAAAGATTATTGCCAATGGCTCCGATATTACATTTGCCAGTTCTTTTAATACCCTTGGATGGAGTTCATCTGGTCCCAGAGACTTAAATTCATTTAGATTAATAAGGTGTTCCTCTACTATCTCTTTACTTATTCTGTGCTGAAATTCCCCTATTCTGTCCTCTGCTCCATTATCTTCAGGTTGAACACCCTTTTCCTTTTCTGAGAAGACTGAGGCAAAGAAGGTGTTGAGTAATTCTGCCTTTTCTCTGTCTTCTGTTAGCATTTTGCCATCTTCTCCACGCAGTGGCCCTACTGTTTCCTTCTTCTTCCTTTTGCTGTGGACATATCCGAAAAAGCCCTTTTTATTGTTCTTAACCTCTCTAGCAAGCCTGAGTTCATTCTGCACTTTAGCTTTTCTGACTTTACCCCTGCACATGCCTGCTATTTCTTTGAATTCCTTTTTTGTGATTTCCCCCTTTTTCCATTTCTTATACATCTTCCGTTTCAAACTTAGCTCGGTTGAAAGTTCCTTAGTCATCCATCCTGGTTTCTTGAGACACCTCCCGTTTTTCTTTCTCACTGGAACTGTTTGAAATTGTGCCTTCAGTATCTCCCTTTTGAGAAAGTCCCATCCGTCCTGAACTCCTTTATCTTTTAGTATTTCTGACCATGGAATTGCCCTCAATACTTCTCTAAGTTTACTGAAATCCGCTCTCCTAAAGTCTAGGATGCGTGTCTGACTATGCCTGGCTTCTCCTTTCCACTGTATTACAAACTCCAGGAGAACATGGTCACTTCCACCTAATGATCCCACTACTTGCACCCCATTAACCAAGGCATCCTTGTTGGTTAGGATCAGATCTAAAATAGCTAACCCCCTTGTTGCCTCTTCCACCTTTTGGACCATGTTATTACTTCTACTAAGTATCCCAACCTAATTCACTTAACAAAACCTACAAGTGATATTTGCCCCTGATAAGGGTGCATTAAAAAAGCCCAATTCCCTATCTTTCTTAAAACAATTTAATGATTTTCCTTTATTAAAGTTGACAATTTATCCATCTCAGCAAGTTCAGCCTGGTTGTTTTTAGATGAGATTATTTAATTAGAAGGCACCAAAGATGGCTGCCCTGCACAGGTTTCCATCCAAATGCCTGTCAGACCAGTAAGAGCAAATGTAGAGAGATGAGCTCTCCTATCTTTACAGGCAACCTGCTCACTTATCCACCACTAACATCTTCTGAATGTGGAAATCTCCAGCTAAATCTATCCAAAATCCATCTTTGGCGCTAAGGCAAATGGGGATCTTTTTAGTCCAGAGAATTGCCCTGGAGCATGAATTAGACCAATGTTTCACCCGTTTTGGCCCCATGTGTTAGCTAAACAGGTCAGTATGGTAATGGAGCAGGAATGTTTCTTTTCCACCATTCAGACATGACCTACACTGCCCAAATGAAACAGCATGCTATATAAAAGACAGACACAGGATGGCATGCCTTAAGGTGTACATATAATAGGAAATGTTGGTTCAAGGCCAATATTATTTTTCAGAAAATACTTTGGGACAACCAATAGCTGACCACTATGAACAGCTCACTCCAAAATGCCCCATTGATCAGAGCATAGGTTGCTAGTGAAATGTAGTACATAACCCGAATTCAGGTATTTTACTCTTGCTAGACAGAATGGATTTTTGTCTTGTTTGTTTTGCAGGATATTGGCAAGCTAATAAAAAGAAGGCTGAATGTATTGATGTTGAGTGCTGAATGGGTGTACTATGTTTAGACAGTAAAACTTTCCTTCCAATTTTAATTTCCCAGTTGCTACAAATATAAATATAAAAGCAAAGTACTATTCAGTGAAAATGTATGTAGTAGGAACAAGTCACCATATTATATATCCAGGAGTGGCCATGATAGCCATACAGAAAAATACACTAACATCCAAACCCACAAAACAGTGACCCGGTACAGACGGGCCCTGAAGGACACCCTTGTCATGTGTGAGGGGCACCCCGCCCACACTCCCCTCCCCCCTCACATGTGATGAAGGCATCCTTGCTGTGTGGTGCTGAATAGATGGTGCGCGTAGCAATGACATCACTGCTGCGCAGCCTCCAGATGGAGCCACATAGCAGCGACATGCTTGCGCCACCACCAGATGTTTGCAGCAGCGCAAAAAGGAGCGGCTTTTAACGGTTCTATTTTTGCATAGCCGCACCGCACAATTTAGTTGCCGCAGCGTGACTACGCAGCAAAGAGAGGCAGCTCCTGGCCACCTCTTCCTGGCATTCTGTACCGCACCAGTGATACCTTTATTGAGTTAAAAAAAATCACAAAACATGTGTAGGGAGAAGGAGGAAGGAGGTCGGGTTGAGCGGGCGATAGAAGGACTTGAGGATCCAGGAGAAAGGGGGGCAAGGAGAAGGGAGGGGGAAGACCAGCTAGGGCCAATTGAGGAATTAGGGACTCCACCCTGGGGGCGGGGAAAAATCCCAGAGGGCTTGATAAGGAGGAAGGGAGAGGCGCCTGGGGGGAGGAGACTTGGGCATGGAGAGAGATTCGGAGGAGGGAAAGAAGAGGAGCTAAGCCCCAGCTGGGTGGAGGTGAGAGGCCGGGGCGACCCTACACCCGGGGGTTGAGTATGAGTGGGCCCAGTTCTCATGACTCATCCAGCCTGCCCCCGGAGAGAGGGAGCTGCTGGGGCACAGCTGTGGAACCTGGAAGTAGGTCGGGGAAGAGAAGGAGTGAGAGAAGGGGAGGAGTTGTGGTGGACAGTGCGGGAAAGGAGACAGGCCCCTACCTCCGACCCCCGGTCCGTCGCCCGAGTGGGGAGAGAAACCTCTGCGTGGGACTATCGCCCTTCACGGTCCCACACGCTGTGAGCACCTGCAAGTGTACCTGAGGGAAGAAAGGCGAGGCGAGCCGACCACAGTGAAGTAACTGGGCTGGCAGGACTTTTTAGTTGCTGATATTCCAAGGTTGTGGAGTCAATAAAGTTTGTGTTCCAGTTATAAGCATTATTTTGACGTCACTGGGTATTTTGTGTTGCAACGCCAGAGTAGGATGGAGCCCATCCCAGGGGTGGCGATGGCAGGCGCAGGAGCCCCGCCCACAACATGTCAAATTTTAAATGCTCTGCTAGCTTCTTCATTAAGCAAAGATGTTAAAAATAATACAAGAGAAGAAAAAAATATGTTAGGCCTACATTTTGTCAAAGTGTTGTCAGTTCAGGTGGACGGAGGGATATCCATGTAGAAAAAGGTCATTTCTGTATTTGAGCATGTGGGTTCTGGGAAACAAAGAGTTGTAAAAACCCAGAAGTAAAATTTAAAATCTATTAGCATCAAAAAAGTAACTTCCCTTGACATCCAGTTCCCATCTGTCCTAGCTGTCTAAATTGCACAATTGCCAAGGTTAACAGATCCCTCACAGGCATGAATATCCATATGAGTTCATGCCTGTGCTCTGAGATCCAGAGTGGTGCAGTGGTTTGATTGTTGGACTGTGACTCTGGAGACCACAGTTCAAATCTCCTCTTTGCCATGGAAACCCACTGGGTGGCTTTGAGCAAGTCACATTCTCTCAGCTTCAGAGGAAGGCAAAGACAAACTCCCTTTCAACAAATCTTGCCAAGAAAACTTGCCATGATAGCTTTGCCTTAGGGTTGCCATAAGTCAGAGATGACTTTGAAGGCACGCAACAATAACAAGCTCTGACAGCACAGTCATTAACATTCTTGAGAAAGAAGCTAAAACAGAATTCCTTCAAAACTATTTGAAGGACTGTGTTCTTCCACAAGAACCTGCCCATGTTTTGATATCTTTTCAGGAGGCCTTCCACTCTGCCCTACCACCCACACAGGTACATCTGATGGAAATGGGGGTGAGGAGCTTCTCAGTGGCTTCTCTCAAACACAGACATTTGTAGTTTACAAGGTCTTTAGCCTTCTATTAGTGCTGGTGCCTCACAAAACTAGAAATCTCAGGATCTATAAGATGAAACTATGACAATTAAAATAGTATTAAACATAATCATTTCCACAGTCTCAGTGCATCCTTGGAATGGATCACCTTCAGATGAAAATTAAATTTCAGTTATTTTTTTTAAAAAAATTTAAAAATCTTTTTTTTCATATTCAGACAAGAAAGAAATATGAATTAAAAAAACCTGAATGTGGGAGAAAAATTAAACAGACAAATTTGTTGCTCCAGACCCAGGGTTTAGACTGCTGGCCATTTCAATATTAACTTGAAAAACCTGTGTATTCAAATGTCTTAGTAATGAATTGCAATTGCCATCTCTTTTCTCTAACATGCTTTTCCTTCTTAACAGCTGCTTGGAAGTTAGGTACAATATGGCCCTCTCTGCACTAAGGATATTGAATTTTGCCAGTGCAGATAGAGATAACAACAACAACATTTACATCCCACTTTCCCCCCAGTTTGGGACGCAATGTGGGTTACAACAAATTGAAAACTTAGTCAAAAATTCACAAAAATACAAGTTAGTGGTGTACAAACTGCAGTGTTGATGCACTCCAGGTCATTTTACACTGGCTCATTCACATTACACTATATAAAACTATATTCCACTTTACATTATATAAAGCTATATTACACTATAAAAAGCCATATTCCATTTTAAATAACATAGTAACATCCCATGGAATCCTGGGATCAATAATTTAGGGAGAGGTACTTATAATTCTCAGCCAGAGAGTTCTAGCGTTTCACCAAACCACAATTTCATTGAATGTTGCCATGGCAATTAAAGTGGAATAAGCACTATATTTGTATAACAAGAATGGGCACACTGTCTTTAACAGATGACTTGATGTGTGTGTGGTGTAACTTTGAAACAAAGCAAGCTGTTGTTTTCAGGAGCAGATTGAGACACTGGAAGAATGCATTTCCAAATTCAAGGAATAAAAGCCAGGAAAATGCTGACAGCAAATCTCACCCTTGGGGATATTTAGAAGCAAATCCATCATCTGTAAGCTGGAGTGATAAAAACCATTAGCTATAAGGATGTACTCCCTGTCAGTATTCCAAAAGAGAAAATGCGTTTACTGAAAAAGATAAACTGTAACTGTCAAGCAAAGAACACGTTCTTATCACAGACAAGATTAATCACTATAGGATAGTACTGTTGTGGTTTACAAGACCACTAAGTACTATTGCCTAGCAATACATTTTCATACATTTCCAAAAATTGTGGGATTTAGCAAGATACAAAAAATTACAAAAATTTTGGAATTTAGCAAGAGCTCATAAGACTTCCTCCCTGAGTCTCCATTATATTCTCTGCAAAACAGTAATTCTGCATGTAAAAAATGGTATCAAATATTTTAAATACTTAAATGTTTTAAGTAGTGTATTGGAATATTTTAAATTACTGTCACTAAAAATTTGAGATGAGTTATCTCAGTTGTCATCATTTACTGACTTAAATCATTAGTCTCATAAAGTAGAAGGTATCATTCAGTATGAACTCTGACAACACAGAAATACATTAAGAATAAATAAGCTTAAAAATGATAAGGTCAAACTGGAAAAAAATACAAACAGAAAGCAATACATAGTATTACAGTCCAGTATAATAAAATATGATTCAAATTATTCTAGTTTCAGTGTTCTCTATTATATGTACCATATTATAAACATGAAATACATTTCCATTTTTTTGCAGCTAGCACAAATATAGTATTTTCCATGTTACATATTTAACAATATTAGACAATAGATAAGGGCATACTCCAAAAACGGGACCCCCCCCCCCCCCCCCCCCCCCCCCCCCATCCACACCATTGCTCAGGCTGCATGCACACTGCAGAAATAATCTGGGTTGACATTACTTTAACTGCCATGGCTAAAAGAAAAACACTATGGGATTCTAGTTATTGTTGGTTTTTGTGGTCTTTTGTGAGGTTGTGTGTGTGTGTGTGTGTGTGTGTGTGTTTTGTTTGTTTGTTTTGGTGGCACCAGAGCTGTTTGACAGAGAAGGCTAGATGTTTCACAAAACCAAATCAGGCCATGACAGTTAAAGTGGTGTCAACCTGGATTATTTTTGTAGGAAGGCTACAGCCCCAGTCAACCAAGTATTTCTGATAGAAACCTTCTATAAAGACCTACAACATGCCTGGATCCAGATGTTGTTGAGAGTCCTTCTCTGAGCTGCCAGATACAGCTTCACTGTGTCAGGATTTCATTGCTCCTAAGTGGACTAAACGGGCACTTGTCACTCAATATTTGTATCATACACTCATGGATTTCCTTTGGAGTTTTCTTCCGTAAGACCAGAAACTTCACAATGGCCTGCAGTTCAGGGCTCAAAAATTCCACACTTTTTATTGGCAGTGTTCTATTAAGGATCTGAAAAAAATCAGAAATTAGAGCCATGTTCCAGCAAATTGTCAATTTACAATTCAAATGATATTCAAATAAAGAGAAAGACGAAATTATGTCCAGATTTTGGAAAGTGGGTTGGGTCAAGAACTTTTCAACATCCCTTTGTATATCAGATTACTAGAGAATCCTGGAAAAGGTACCCCTCATACTTGGCAGCTTTCCATTCCCTGCCTCTAGTGCATACATTTTCTCACCTTTGTCCATCTTAGGTAGGTTTGGGATAGGGAGGGTATAATGGTCTCCATTGCAAGAGATGGAATAGAAGGAAAGGACACAGTAGAAGGCTTGTGGAAGGAAACAAATAAGTTCCTCCATCTCCAGAGAACTACAGTTGTCAATACAGCTGATGATTATATTATATCACACATACATTAAAAAAATTAAATAAATAAATTACTTTTTTCTAATATTAGTAAATCAATTTCTAAGGCTCCAGATAACTAGAACAGAAGCAACTATAGTTGGCATACCAGTCTGGTGGTCTGTCAGGAGAAAAATGCATAATTATAAGTAGAGCAGAGAAGAAACATTCAGTCACTGGCTTCTAAGCTTTGATTTCTGAGCAGGAATGTATATCAAAACCACTAAAGATGTCTATCTTTACCTTTATGAAGGTCTAGGAACTGACATATTAGTTCTAGTTGTAAGAAAGACACAACTAATTTGTTACTTGAAAAACTCTGAACTTTAAAGCAAGGGGTTTTTTTCTGGAGGGCGGTGACAGGTTGAGTTCTCCCTACCACAAAAAAAAAAAAAAAAAAAGTCTCAAAGCTGTAATTCTCTTATGTTTTCTATTACTTGGCTTTTCGGTAGCTCACAGCCTCATTACTAACACACTTTTATGAAATCGATGTTTCTTCTATAGCATTCCTGGTAATGAAAGGTGGTAAATAATTTTAGTTGTGAGCTAGACCCCTTCCAGATTTTAGATCTGATTTATTTGAAACAGCTGCACACAGGTATTAAGAAGAACGTATGTTCACCTACTTTGTAATCACTTTAAACCTCGGCTTTGCTAGCTAGGGGACCTTTTTACTACATGGCTTTTTCTGATCAATAGGCTGACATTCTAATAGTTAAAAACTCTGTTGCCCAGTGGCAAACCTGCATGCAATTTATGTTAGGTTTTTCAGTGGCACTTTCTCCCTGTATATGTGAAATTGGAAACAATATATTTGATGGCTTTGTTGGCTTTCTCTTAAGCCATGCTGTTTTATATGCTGTGACAAAAATTCCTATAGTCTGATCCTTTTTACTGAGCTGCGACCATCCATTTGGGAAGGGGATAGGAATCCATTTCTTTCTTTCCTTGTTTAATGCATTTCTTAGCCAGCTTTCAAGACTTTAGCCATCTCAAGCCTGTGCTCAATATAAAACACCTAATATTGTGTCAATACAACAAGCTCATCAAATCATAAATTAAATTTCAACAAACATCAATAAACCAGTAAAAAGTCTAATAAAAAACAATTTCTGTTAAAAGGCATCCCATCTTATAAGCTTTTTAAAACATTCTAAAAAAACAATATATCAATGCAGCCATATGTCTTTTCATAGAGAGTTCAATACAGCAGGGGCTACCACTGAGAAAGTCCTATGGCTAATTCCTGCCAGTCTCACAGATTTTAATGATTTGGCAGTGAGAAGGGCTTCTGTCACAGAGATTATCATATGAACTACTTAATAATGCTGTAGATAGTATTTCTAATAACTAATGGTTTTAGTTTTGATTTTAAATGTGGCTAAAATTATTTTTTGTACTGACCGGTCAACTTGATGTCAATATCAGGAAATGGTTTTATAGCAGACCACTTAACAATCAACCTGTACACGCTTAGACAGGAAAGCTGTGATTACCAAGAGATAACATGGATTTTTCAAAAGCAATTCATGCCTTACTAATCTCTCTTTTTTTAAAATACAGGCTTGGCAGATCAAGGAAGTGCTGTGGATGTAGTATATCTTGATTTCATAAAGGTCTTTGAAAAGGTCTCCCATAATATTATTGCAGGCAATATGGTAAATATTATTGAGTGATACTATTGTGATACTATTAAAATCTTGATAAAGATTTGATTATTATTATTAGTAGTAGTAGTATTAATATTAGTATTATTTTATATAGCGCTGTAGATTTGCACAGCGCAGTACATAAAAACAATAAATATAAAAGAGTAAACCTGCCTATGGCATACAATCTAAGAAATAGTAGGATAATACATATAAAATATATAGCAATACAGGAAATGATTCAATAAGACAGGCAACAGAAGAACATCAAATAGCAAGTGACAATCACGCAATGCCTGGGAACGCTTCCCTGAACAGGATGGTCTTCAACTCCGTTTTGAAGCTGGTTAAAGAAGTGATGGCTCTTGCTCACGGGGGAAGAAGGTTCCAGGAGTGAGGGGCAGTGAGTGAAAAGGGGTGAATCCGGGATGGGGCAGAGGAAAACCTGGGCTGAGACAGCAGACCTTGACTACCAGAACAGAGGGCCCTGGTGGGAAGGTGGGGAGAAATAAGGTCTGGTAAGTAGGGAGGGGCCAGCCCATGGAGGGCTTTAAACATTGACAGCAGAAGCTTGTACTGAATGCGGAAAGGGAGTGGGAGCCAGTGAAGGGATGCCAACACAGGAGAGATATGGTCAGAGCGGTGGGCGGATGTGATAATGCGTGCAGCTGAATGCTGGACAGAAATTAAAGGGCGGAGGTGAGAAAGAGGAAGCCCAGCCAGGAGGATGTTACAGTAATCAAGTCGTGAGACCACTAGGGCATGGACCAGGATCTTGGCAGTAGAGGCGGAAAGATAAGGTCGGATTTTAGCAATATTGTATAAAAATAATCTACAAGCCTTGGCTGTGGTCTGGATCTGAGGGATACACGACAGAGAAGAATCAAAGATAAAACCAAGACTGTGGGCTTGCTGGACTGGTTGAATACAAATACTGTCCACAGAGACAGAAAAGGAGTGTTGAAGGGTGGACTTAGGAGGAAAGACAAGAAGCTCCGTCTTGGACATGTTTGATGGAATATATGGCATGCAGATTTGCAGATTTGCAAATGCAGTGGGTCAGTGGGTAGTGAATATTCCAAAAGACAAGATAAGAATTCAAAATTGTAAATCTCTTAGGGAGAAGAGAAGGTTAAGAGGTGATATGATAGCCCTTTTTAAATATTTGAAGGGATGTCATATTGAGGAGGGAGCAAGCTTGTTTTCTGCTGCTCCAGGGAACAGGACCTGAAACAATGGATGCAAGCTTCAGGAAAAGCTTTTATTTTGTAATGTCCTCAGTTTTTCTTAAATGTCATACATTTTGCAGTGCCTTGTCCTCGTTTGTGGTGATGAAGTCTGGTCATCCCACCTAAGTGCCATTATTGTCAGATCTTAAATTGTCCCTGAGGATTCATTGTTTACTATTGTCTTCTGCTGGAAAAATTTTTTAGGTTTTAATCCTTGCTTTTGCTTTTGTTTTTTGGCTACTATTTATACTATTGTTTTGACCACTGCTTACATCCTCTAAGCATTTAGGCTGTAACCATTTCTTGTTTGGATCTTTGACTTTTGCTGTTAGCATCCTTGGTTTTATTCTTGGCTCTTAGTAATCTGAATACTATTGGGTTTTATGGCTTTAAAATGGAATTGTTGCTTATACATTATCAAATTATGTGTTGGAAGTCTCCTGGGGTAGGTTTTATTGTAAATGACAGACAAATAAATAAATAAACAAACAAACATTCAGTGTCTAAACAGACTCTGCTTTTACTGCACACAAAAACATCACAGGAACCACTTGTTTTGATTCAAAACATGGGAAATTCTACTGAAAGGACAAAATATCAATAATAATAGAGCACTAGCTTTGTGATTATGAACAAATAAACAGTTATGTTTATTTTAGTGAAGTGGGAGCCCAGATCAAATGAGCTTAGACCACAGAGCATTGATCTGTTAACATCAGGTATTGCCTGTTCCAAATGCAAAAGGAGAGATGTGCAAGGAGCATTGGTTGAGCAAATGTCATGAATGCAGTGGGTCTTTGGTATCCGCTGGGGTCTGATTTCAGGACTCCCTATGGATACCAAAATCCATGGATACTCAAATCCCATTAAATATAATGACATAGTGAAATGGTGTCCCTTACATAAAAATATTTTCAAACCGTGGATGCTTAAATTTGTGGATAACAAATCTGTGGATATGGAGGGCTAACTGTAACCATTTTCATGAATCAGATAGATCAGATAGAAACACTGTGAAAAGCATTATATCTTCTGACCCTCTTACACTTAGTCCACTAAGGCATTTATGTCCTGTTGTTTTTTTCTAGTTAATATTACTATCCTTCTTGACCTCTAATGTCTAAGGCAAAAAAGAGTTAATTCTTTGGTAAAAAGGTTCACAATCCTTTCTTTTAAAAATGGATACAGCTTATTCAGTAAAACTAGTTTATGTATATGTTGGATAACAAATAAAAGTTTATTGTAATTAATTATCTAGTTTCACTTTAGTTCACTTTCTCTTGAAGAAAACATGCTGTTTTATTGTAGTTAATAAAAACTAATCCATTAGGCAATGTGATGGCATCTTAACATAATACAGACCAAATCTCTGTCCCCTTAGGTTCCAAAAGCAATTTATATGTAGATGACACCCATTTTATATCTCTTTTAGTATAACTTAGTTTGCATTTTCAAGATAGTACAAATGAACTCTTTTTCTTCTTTGAAAACAACTAGGAAGTTGAGAAACCTTTTCCCATAACACACAAATGTATTGTAAAAGACAGACTTTGAAATTCTTTGGCTTAAAGTGTTATGTAAAGTACATGATGAACAAACTAGAATTCACCAATAATTCTACATTTGCATAAAAGCTAAGGAAGAAGTGGTAGCCACACAAAAAATGTTTGTGGGTATACTTGTGGTGAAGAAGGAAGAGAACAGTCATTGTTGGCCGGGATGGGAAGAGAAGGCTGCCTATTCCTCTAGGCTTCTAGAATTTGGGCAATGGGTCCTCAGAAGCAAGGGGCTCTGGAAGCGTGGCCTGGACAGTTGCCTGTACCTTCTACTGCCTGATGGATGTTTCTGTTAGAAGAAGATTTTGCACATTCCTAACCCCCTAAAATCACCCTGAAAATTGAAAACTAGAGAGAATTCCTGTATTTTAACAGTTATGTATAACAGGGAATTTCAACCAGACTTGTTTTCCACACAATTAGGTAGTAGTAAGAACCACCTGCTGAAATTCCCTCTTCTATACAACAGAAACCCTCCAGTTTTCTGTTAGCCTTATAATCCCTTCATTTCAGCACATTTTGAGTTAGGATTTTAAGTCTCTAAACATTTAGTTATACCAAGTTATCAGTCTTATCCAATGAGTGAAGAAGGATATTTTGTGACTTTTTGTAACCAGATGGGAACTAGTATTTAAGCTGCCCAAATAAATCCTGTGCTTGCTGTTCCACAGTCTAGTTCATCAGACTAGACTTCATGTGTGTACTCCTTCCTAATGTAAATTTAGGATTCCTCCTTCAGGTCACCCTGCTTTTTATTTTCAAGGGCTGACTCTGCCTATACTTCTGATTGTATATATAAAGCATGTGGAATATAACATTAGCAAAAAATTAAACCAGCCTTCCCCAAGATAGCATTCTCCAGATGTGTGGGATTACATCTCCCACGATACCCAGTCATGTAGGCAATACCATCTGGGAATTATATCTGCTGGCAGATACATCTCGAAAGAACTACATCAGGGAAGAGAGGCTTAGATTCATGCAATGAATCAGCCACAGCTGCTGATGCTCAATTTTTGCAAAATATTGCAAATCTGCTGAAGCTCTGTCAAGAGAGAAAGACTAAGTCCACCAACCAGACCTCCCAGTTCCATTTGTGATCAGCTGTAGTCTATAATATTAAGAAGAAGTAAACACATGAAGTCTAGTCTGATGAACCAGGCTGTGGAACAGCATGCACTGCAAGCACAACATTTATTTGGGCAATTTAATACTCTCAATATGGAATGTCTTCATTCATCTCTTCTATCTGAATCCTGTTTCAAACTTGGCTACCTTGTATCTTTCTGGAAAGTAGCACCAATGAAAGACTACCAAATAGAAAAAAGGTGTAAATTAAATTTAAAAAAGCTTTCATACATTCAAGAAGTCTAATTGAGAAGAAAAATTGCAGAACACAAATAATTTATCTTAAAGGCTTGGGGTGACTGATCTAAATCATAGCTTTTAAACATTTGGTCTTCCAGTTATTTTGGATCTCAGCTTCCAGAGGCCCCAGCCAACAATTTCAGTGACCAAGAATTCTGAAGTGTAAAAATATGGAAGGCCAAATATCTAAAGGACCAACTGGTTGCTTACAACTTGAGAATGTCTTTTTTCTAATACAAAGTCCTGAGTTTTTTCTTTCTTTCATTGACCTAGAAAAAGGTGGCGACTTCTTGGACTGTAGTAGATTTTCCTTCTTTAAAGGATTTTAAACAGAGGCTGTTTGACAATCTGTTGAGTGCTTTGTTTCTTTCTGCATGGTGGGGAGGGGGGGTGGACTGGATGGCCCTTGCGGTCTCCTCCAACTCCATGACTTGATGATTCTCAGAATTGTCTATAAATGGGTTCCACTATGATTTAATTGTGTTGCTTTTTACATTGCATTATGCTGTGTTTTTCTGTGTTTCATTTTAATGGTTCCCATTTTCCTGGTGCTTAGTAGGTCTTAGGCACTGTGGAGGATGTAAAACATGACCATGTTACCAGTATAATTGCTGCTTCTATCATTTGCAGTGACAGGAAAAGACAAAAATGACAAGACAAAATGAAACAAAACAAAACCTTGGAGGGGGGGCAGGGAAAAAAGCCCTGCAGTACTGTTACTCCATGACCTTAGCGCTAAGATGAAAGGTGCACTGCTACTACTAATGGTGAGCCCAGTCCTTAGAAACTGATGCAGAATCTCTAATCCTGCATCAGTGAAATAATTCTCTAAATTTCTCTGTCCAGTTTAAAAATTCACAAAGTTAGTTGCACACTATCCTACCTGAAGTTTTAACAAAGACACAAAAAGCTAATGGAAGCTGATGTGAGTGACAGCAACATGCATTGCAAATGGGCTCTATAGTGCATTTCAGCATGTTGAAATGAAGGAGCAACTCCTCCCCCCCCCCCAGACCTATCATGGGGTTTTCATTGCAAGTTTCTTCAGAGGGAGTTTCTCATTGCCATCCACTTGCCTACTGTGCATCTTAGCTTTATTTTCTTGCTTTATGCCCTGTAAATACAGAGTATATAGTTATTTCCTCTCTAGATTTGAAACCAACGTTCTAAATTCAGTCATTAGGCCCAAATAGAATAACCCACCAGATTCAATGGAATGTGCATATATATAGCCTTACCAAGTTCCCATGGATTCAATGAGTCTGCTCTAATTTGGACTAAAAATTGGATTTAGCTCAAGGTCACTGTACAAGAGTGTGACAAATCCTATTGATAATGACTGCCTCCCATTACATCACAGCATATACTTTTTTATCATTGTGGAAGGAGGTATACAAGTTCCTCCTTGTGCAATGATCTCACACCATCCACACCCAACCTCAGCTTGATGGCACTGGAAAAAAGAATAGTCAGTGTCATCCCAAAACTTCAACATATTCAGTGGAGATCTAGGATCCTGATGGCTGTTCATTTTCCCCAGATGGTAACCTAACCACAAGCACCCTCTACCTCCCCCAGCTACTGACTAACCATGGGGTGCACTCCAGTGTCTTCAAACTGGTTGCATGACCAGCTGCCACAGAAACATTACCTATGATGAAAATGTTAGATTTATTTTGTATCACAAAGAACAGTACCATATGTTCTGTAGAGACTTCCCTTGATGTCCCATTATCCTGCTCCTTGTTGGTCAGGTTGCTTTTTTGTACACTTATTTGGAAGTGAATTCTCATAAGTTTACTCTGGTTGTGTGATGTACAAATTCAAGATCTATCTGTATGTGCACATTGTTATGTTTAATTAAAAGATGTCAGATAGGATTACTGGGGTTCAGAAAAGTTATAAATCATCTCAGTTCCCTCACAATGCCCATTTCTTCAACATCTGAATAAAGCACTGCATCTTAATGTCAAATTTTAAATACCATAATATTGTTGAGGTTAGGTTTTTGATTCCAGTCAGTTTTGGCACACCCTGTTTAGAATCTGCAAAAAACTTTGCTGGGATAAAATCTGTATTGAGTACTTGCTTAATAGCCATACTAAGTTATGCCGGCAGGCTTTACAAAGCAAATGACAATGGACACAGTATTCATAAAGTCCATAACTACTTTATTCTCTACTTTTGTCTTCTTAGGGCATTTGCACATCTTTTTATTCTTTGATCTCCCCAGGGAATCATTTAGTTAACTGGCTTTTGAATGAGTTTCTATCTTTGCTTGCTTTGCACAGAAACTTTCTGTACCATAGCCAATCATAACTGATACCTCAATGAACAGTTACTTAAGTATACATTTTTAGAATGAATGTAAAACTTTTAGAAACATCACAAAAAGGAAACAGAAGAAGCAGACATTTCTATCCCATAAAGAAGAATATTTCTTTATTGAATAAATATAGCCACCTGGAATATTGCATATGCAACTTAGAAAGAGTTCCTCCTGTTTCCATCCCTCAACCTCCCAGGGGCAAGGTGTCCTGGAACATTAAATTCCCAGGATAGTGGGTGAACATAGTATGAACACCAGTGTACTGTGACACACACACACATACACACAGAGGCAGACACATCGCAATGTCCCTGATGTACATGAATTCAAATCTGAGCCAGAGAAGATTTTTGGGGGGTAAATAGTACTTATTTCATAATGCAAGTGAAGATTATGCAAACTGAACAAGTTCGTATCACAAATCAGATGAGTTAAAATTTAAGTAATATCTTGACCCTCAAAGAGTTTAGTGGGAAGGATTGTGCTTCAGGTTGAAATTTGTTCCAAATGGCCATTAAGCTGTCAAAATTTATCTTGTTCTGTGACAGCCAAGAAATGTGTGCAGAATATGGGGATAGAAGCAACTTGTCTGATACAGTGGTATCCCTCTGGTGTAACCTGGTGCAGGGGCTGGGGCTTCTGGGAAGATGCAGGGGGTGGGGTTTCTACAAGGAGGAGTGGGAATGGGCTCAGCCTTGCTGAGCATGCATGCACCCTCTTCCCCTCCTTGCCATGGTAAGGAGGCTCACCCCCCCAGTGACTCTATTGTTCTGATAGCAGATAGGTGTGAGGACCTAAGGGTTTGCTTGGGGTACTAGGAATGTCCTGTACCACAGTAGCAACTCCTTTTGACAACTGGGGGGCGTAGATTGACTTTGTACTATGATCCAAAAGGAGGAACATTGATTCAAGCAAACATTTTTGCATGTTCAGAATCAAAATGTAATGAATATTCAAAAATGTTCTCATCCTCAGTGAGAAATGATGTTTCAGCACATTGACACACCCCTATCAAGAAAATGGTCAGCTGCTACGAGGAATACTTTTTGGGGGACTATTTTTGACAAAATATTAATTATACACATAGAATTTTTTTTGTAAATCCACATTTTTGCAGGATGCAGAAAATTATTTTAAAATGTTCAGTTGTCCCAACCTTGAAATCTTGCACAATGAGGCAAAATCAATACTGCACCTTTCTCAGTACATTGCAAAAGTTGCAGTACTAGCCATATCAAATTACTTCCCTTAAATAATTTCCTTTGAGTTGTGTTTTACTGAAATAACAGATGCTCAATTCCAAACTATCCGCCATAGTTTTCTTTCATATTTTGGAATAATGATAGATAGATAGATAGATAGATAGATAGATAGATAGATAGATAGATAGATAG
>NC_056522.1:114210062-114275974 GCF_019175285.1 Sceloporus undulatus | reverse complement strand
CCCCCAAAATGCACAGAAATATTGATTTATAAAGTCCCAAATTGTGAAATGTTCATAAAAAATCTATATAAATTGTCATAATCTTGCCCACTGGGGATAAAAAGCTTTTTCATATTGTTTGTTCTTTCATTTGAAAATGAAATAAGAGTAGATTTGAATTTCTAGTAAAGGAAGAAGAATTTGGACAAAATGACTTAAAATTACATATATCAGCTAGCACTCTCTGGATACCTGTATGGGTCCATTTTACAGTATATAGTGGGCATCTTGCTAATAAGAATACATACTGACTAACTACACTTTAGCCCTAAGTTAGGATGTGCACTGAATTTGTCCTGTACAAACTGGGTAAGAATTTCATTTCTAGTTATTTTTGATTAATTTATCAAAATCAGTAAATTTCTTCATGCTTGCAATGGAAAAAACTTGAGCTTTTTTAAAAAACAAAACAAAACATGTAAACTCAAGAATATTTTCCCACTTCTATGGATGATCATGCTTCAACAGACCGTGATGAACCTCATTTTGATTGAGGGAAGATCACTATGCAGTTTAAAGTGCATATGACTTAAAAATTGTTTAAATGTTTTCCCAAACCAGTGCTTCACATACAGACCACCAGGTTTTTTTTTTGCTCAGTTAAACTCTATATTGCCATTCTGATCAGAGAATCTTTTTTAAAATGATACTAAAAGTTTCAGACTTAAAATTATTTACTTCAAACAATGATATCTAGTGAATTAATTTATGGTACAAAGTGAAATGTGTCTGTAAAATGAACAGCATTATCTGGAACCTTAGGTTCTAATTACACATTAGGATCTAACCATATTGTACTATTATGATATTATTATTCTTATACTTACGTTTATCTCACCTTTTCCCCAGTTTGGAACTCAAAGCAGATAACAAGGAATTTTTGAAAACCCACATAGGGGTGAAACAGAAGTGCATGAAGGGGTGGCTTGAAGCCACCCCATCCAAGACCCCTTGGGGCCATGGCAATCACATGCCATGTCCCCAATCCACTGTAAGACCAGCCTAAATAGGAGTGGAAAATATCTATTCCTATTTGGGCTGGCATTAAGGTGTCCCTTTGCAGCTCCAGGATGGCTTCCAGGTGTGTGCCATCAAAACGCCACACCTCCAAGGTGTCTTGAAGCCACCACTGTCTGCTTGACTGGATGGCTTCAAGACTTCTTGGGGACATGTGGCTGCTAAACATCACACCCCCAAGCTGCCAGAAAGCTGGCTTTTAGAGCTGGTCTGTGCCAGCCCAGAGTTAAAAATTCACAAAGGCTGCATGCACACTGCAGAAATAATCCAATTTGACATCACTTTAACTGTCATGGCTCAATGCTTGAAATCCTGGGAACTGTAATTTGTTGTGGCACCAGAGCTCTTTGACAGAAAAGGCTAAATATCTCACAAAACTACAGTTTGCAGAATTCCGTAGAATTGAGCTAAGGCAGTTAAAGTGTTGTCAAACTGGATTATTTCTGCAGCCAATATGTAAAAGTTAAAACAAGATTAAACCATCAAAAAATGAAAACCAGATTAAAACACACACCATTAAAAACACACATACCAGCACAATAATAAGAAAGACCAAGAACATTGTTTTTTGTGGGTTTTTCGGGCTATGTGGCTATGTTCTAGAAGATTTGGCCACATAGCCTGAAAAACCCACAAAAAAATACATGGATGCCAGCCATGAAAGCCTTTGACTTCACATCAAGAACATTGTTTAGGTAAGACAGGCCTTATATAGTTACTCATCACACACCTGTTGAAATGGGAAAGTCTTTACTTGTCTGAGCAAGGAAAATAGGGAGGATGGCAGCCTAACTTCTCTGGGAAGAAAGTTCCAGAGCTTGGGGACAGCCACTGAAAAGGTCCTCTTATATATAGCAACTTATTTGTGGAGGGATTCCCAGATCTCTGAAGCAGGATTTTCAGCACCCATGGGGAGCATCAGAGTGGAGGAGAAATGAAGTTCACTTTTGCGCAAGCAAACATTCAGTCTCAGATACAGCTCAGTGTTTCTATTACATGTGGATTTCTATCACAGACTATGAACAGAAATAAATATTAGCACAAGACCATTTTTGTTTACTCATTTGCTATTGATCTATAGAGATCTTCCCACCTAAACTATAATTCCAACTCAGTGTTGGTTTGGGATTTTGGTTTGTTTTTTCAAGCTTTTCAAAAATCCTGCTGCTTTCTCCAGGGACTGGAGTAAATATCAACTTCAGGTTTGAAACACTGACAGACATTTTGAATTCCTTTGTATCTCTGCAATTTTATAAAAGTCTGAAAAGCAGTCCCCATGGAAAAATGACATGAATGAGTCAGGATTTGTTTTTTAAAAAAACCAACATCCTGACTCATTCATGTCCATTTGTTTGTTGTGGAATTTTCTTTCAGGCCCATTTTCCTTTGATAGACATCAATTGCTAATAATTTAAACTGCAGACCTTTTGAGAGGGACCATAACTCAGTAGGAAGGCACATGCCTTGCATGTTGAAGGTCCCAGGATTTGTCTCCGTCATTTATAGACAAGTGTGAAAAACTTCTCAAAACCCAGAAAAACACTGCCAATGGTGTGACTCAGTATAAGGCAGCTTCCTGTGTTGTATTTATTATTTATTTTATTTAGTGCATTTCTATGCTGCATTTCTACCAAGGCAGCTCACAAATAAAACCATTTAACAATGTTATAATCTGTCATATTATCAGTGACATAGGTCCTAAACAGACTGGTGATAAACTCCGGCATGGGGGCAGAGTGGAGACATGGCGACTGCTTGCCGCATTCCCCAACTCCACCCCCACGCCAGCATCATTTTGCGCACCTGACTGCATGTCGGGAGGTGTCACGCTGCATCTGTGGTGCAGCATTTACATGTGCTGCACAAAAGAACCTCAGAAGAGCCACAGTGGCAGCTGGTACTGCACCCTTTCCCCAGTGCAAAAAGGAGCCACTTTTTGCACCATGGAACTGTGGGGTTGGGGGTTTGGTGTGCGGTTGCTGGGTCCTCAACTCAGGGCTTCCAGGGAAGGCAAGGAGCAGCCTCTTAGGGGCATTCTATTTAGCCCCATAGTTTATTCTTGTCAACTCAGCCTTGATAATCTCAAATATGATGGCCCCATCATTAGAAAAGGCAGGTGGAGACCTGAGATATATTTCAGGATCCTACTGATTAATTCTAAACAGAGTAGACTTATTGAATCCATTGTTGATAAAATGCATATTCATCCCATTTTAATGTGTTCCCTCTAGCTGGGGCTAATAACGGGATTCAGTCCTCATGCTTCTTTTTTGTTGGTGTCATATATCAAGTGCATGACTCCTATCTGGCATATGTTATTTTGAGTTTCAGACAACAGATCAAACATACTGTGGCTTTTAATAAGTAGTACTGTGATATTATTCTTCTGCTACAATTTTCATTGGAGTTTTATCACTTTATCCTCTCCCTTTTTATTGTTAAGTACTTTTGAAAATATGCATCTATCATTTTTCCACAATTTTTTAAACTCAAAAATCTTAGCAACAATGTCTTGGCTAAGAATATAAGGGGCAGTATTGGCTGTCTCTGTTGCCTGAACTCTTCTCTTTCTGTTGTTGGATGCTGCATGCAGGTCCCTTCTGATTAGACTTCTGTGGCTCTTTTCTTGACATCCCCATTTTCCTAAATGGGGGGGAGAGAAATCAACTGGTAGGTGTACTATAAATCACTAAGTACCACTGTAAATAAACCCAGCAATGTGATAACATTTCTAAATCAATATATATGTCTAATTAATTGATTTTAAATCAACATAAATTGATAATACAATTATTATATGACAACAAAAATTATAACTGAAAAGTCTAACCAAAAAAGTCTAACCTTGCAAGGATATAACATGCTGCAAAGACAAATTCTTCTGTTTTTTTCATTACTGATAATATAGGATGAATATCCCAATGATACAAGTTCAATAAACAGCCTGGCAATAATGGCAATGTCCCGGTGAACCACAATAAATCACCTTGTGAAGATTTTGCTGGGTTGGTATTTCAAAACTGTAGACAGTCAGGGTGTAGTATATAGCAAGTAACTGAAGCAATGGTAGCATTGATGTAAGTAGCATTACTATCTCTGGTCGCAGGTTTATGTAGCAGTTTCAAATGTCCTCTTTAATAATGATATAACATTTCTATTCCGGATTATAGTTCAAGAAGATATGATTCAAGTAAACTATTCCATGTTTTCATATTTTAGGCCATATTCAGCTTAGAAGTAAAAAAAAAAATCCATGTTATTTAATTTTGAAAATATGCATCTATCATTTCCCCACAATTTTTTAAACTCACAATTTTTAGCAGCAATGTCTTGGCTAAGAATATAAGGGGCAGTATTGGCTGTCCCTGCTGCCCGAACTCTTCTCTTTCTGCTGTTGGGTGCTGCGTGCATGTCCCTTCTGATGAGACTCCCTTCTTCTGTGGCTCTTTTCTTGACATCCCTATTTTCCTGCCAAACAACCTCCTCTACCCCTGCTCCCCAGAAAACAGGTGTTCTATAGAGAAGACATGCATATAGCACCTGATAGCAAAACGAGAAAAAAAAGTCCAGTCAGCAGGAATATCTGCCACTTCCACAACCAAAACTCTGTATCATTTCCATTTCACCTCCCCTCCTCATTTTTAAACTGTCTGTTCTCTCTTTAGATTTGCTTCAAAATGGGTTCCATGCTTCTTTCCTGTTGCTAATTTTGTTTTCCTTTTGCTAATTTTCCCTCTGTGTTTTTTATCCTTAGGGTAACTGAGCAATTATTCATTGCACTTAAATTGCACCATTTTTCACAGGAGAAAACTGTACAGTTTTTCAGTGAGTAGAATAAAAAATCAGCTTGTCTTAAACTGCTGAGAATAAATTTATTATTTGTCTTGAACCCTGTTGGGAACAAGAAAAAAGAAAACCAACACCTACAGTTTTCCTCTTTTTACTTCCTAGAATATTGACAGCAGTTTTAGGAATCTGTTTCATATTTTTGCATGATATTAGTTCCCCTTTTTGCTTCTAAGACCATCCTCTTTGAAATGTTGACTTGAAACTGTCCATTGCAGTTTGAATAATAACTAAAACAGTCTATCCTATCTTGAAGTGTCTACACCAATGTACTGATGAGTTATGGCAAGTTCCATAGAATCATAGAATCATAGAGTTGGAAGAGACCACAGGGGCCATCCAGTCCAACCCCCTGCCATGCAGGAAATCACAATCAAAGCATCCCCAACAGATGGCCATCCAGCCTCTGCTTGAAAACCTCCAAGGAAGGAGACTCCACTACACTTCAAGGGAGTTTGTTCCACTGTCGAACAGCCCTTACTGTCAGGAAGTTCCTCCTAATGTTGAGGTGGAATCTCTTTTCCTGCAGTTTGCACCCATTGCTTCGGGTCCTAGTCTCTGGAGCAGCAGAAAACAAGCTTGCTCCCTCCTCAATATGACATCCCTTCAAATATTTAAACAGGGCTATCATATCACCTCTTAATCTTCTCTTCTCCAGGCTAAACATCCCCAGCTCCCTAAGTCGTTCCTCGTAGGGCATGGTTTCCAGACCTTTCACCATTTTAGTCGCCCTCCTTTGGACACGCTCCAGTTTCTCAATGTCCTTTTTGAATTGTGGTGCCCAGAACTGGACACATAGTCATTGGGGCCGGACCAGAAGCAGAATATAGTGGCACTATGACTTCCCTTGATCTAGACACTATACTTCTATTGATGCAGCCTAAAATCGCATTGGCCTTGTTAGCTGCCGCATCACACTGTTCCCTCATGTTCAACTTGTGGTCTACTTGGACTCCTAGATCCCTTTCACACGTAGTTTCATTCAGCCAAGTGTCCTCCATCCTATATCTGTGCTTTTCGTTTTTCTGCCCTAAGTGCAGTACCTTACATTTCTCTGTGTTGAATTTCATTTTTTTGCTTCAACCTCTCCTTTTGGGATTTTACCTTTTTTTAATTGAAACTACACAGTGACACTTGGATGAAAACCAGAAAACACTCCATCACATGGTAAGGTGTCTGCCACAATTCCATGTTAAGCTATAGCTGCCCCCTCCCTCTTTTTTTAGTTGAAATGCAAATATAGTCCAATACACTGTTGGAAACTCTCGAATGAAACATATATGGATAAACAAAACTATTGACTCTACCCCCAATATCTGAAAGTTACAATTATACACTAACAATATAAACCATGAACCTGCTAAGTTCCTTATCCAATCGCGGGAGTGCCACGTTGATTCATTTTGAAGATAATAGGCTGGAACGGTCCCTTTTTGTACATACTCCTGAAAGGAAGATCCCACTTTGCATTAAAATCCCCCAGTAAGATTTTGATGGCCCTGGGGTGTTTTAGATTTAAATCTAAAATTAAATTTTCTAACTTGGTCCACATACCACTATAAAAAAAATGGCGAGGTAATTGGAGTCAGATAAACATTCAAGCAAATTTCATAAAATAAAACTGGAATTTTACTGATTTCAGAATTACTTCCTCACTCTGCCAACCCAAAGACTCGTTCACTAGTATACATAAACCCCCAGAAGCCCTTCCTTTGTTGTTATCTTTCGTTGCTGGTATACCCCAGACTTTAAATCCAGGTAAACTTAAATGCTCATCAGAAGCAGTGAGCCATGTTTCTTGAAGAGCTATTACATGAAATTTCATCAAAAAATCTATCAGGTCTCCATTTGCAGCTCTATTTCACCAACCTACAATGTTCCAGGTTAGAAATCAGATGTTGCTCTCTAGCTCACTAAACTCACTCAGTCAATCTGCTGTTATTTGATTCAAATGACCCAAATGGTCATTTTGAATACAGAAGTATAGGGCCACTTGAAAGCTCCACTTTTGGAGCAGGTACAGAGTTGCTTCTTAAGGAGGATCCTTGGAACTGACAAGAACACTTCAGCCCAAGCAGTGAGGGCAGAACTTGGGATCTATTCAATACAAGGCCAGGTGTGCATAAAAGCATTTAAATACTGGTTAAAGATCTCCAAAATGGATTCTAGAAGATTCCCGAAACTGTGCCTAAAAGAACAGCTAGTTATTGGGTGTGCTAATTTTTGGATTTGTCGACTATCCCTAGTTTTGTTCCAATTAGGTTTTTCTCCTTCTTATTTTCTTTCAGCCGGGCACACAGTTCAGGAATCCCTAAAATGAAGGATCTGGGACATCAGCGTGCAATCAGATATAGCCTTGTTAGCTGGGTGTAAATCTCTTCACTGGTTAGCTAAAAATAAAACTGGCCTAGAAAATTATCTTGAGTTGCATTTAACACAGAGTCAGAGAACAGCCTTCACCAGAGCTAGATTCGAACAATTGAACTCAGTGGTGAGAACAGGACGGTTTCAAAAAATACCTTATTATGAAAGATTATGTATTTGCGGAGCCCCACATACTCCACATATCCTGCTTGACTGTTGTTTATATGATAAGGAGAGATCACACTTTTTACAATCATTCTTGGATAGAATGACCTACTGGGACCTTTCAGCTAAATTGTCGTATATTTTCTCTGTAGAGAACATACATATAGTGTGATGTGTAGCTAAATTTGTAGTTAATGCTGCTCGCTTGAGAGATCAATTTATTGTTCAAAATGGGGGTTTGTGTCACACCAGTGAGTTCATTTAAACATTTACATTGTTATCTCCCACTATGTTTTAGCTATTTTTATTTTAGACTATTTCATTTTGTATTCCACTTTATTAAATTTGCTTTTAGTTAGTCTGTGTCCATTTTAACCCCCTATTTGAGTTTTAAATATGACTCAGTTTTATCTTTGTATATATGCAGACATTTTTGTATTTTGTACGTATGTTGTATTTTGTAACTGTATTTAGTATTCTATTAATATGGTCAGCTGACTAATTAATAAACTTGTTGTTGTTGTTGTTGTGGATTATGATGATTTTCCCCCTTTTTACTAACCTTTTGTTGTTGTTGGTTTTGGGGATTTAGGGGCATTTTTTTTTTTTGGGGGGGGGGGGGGAGGGAATCAATGTCTTGAAGCTTCCAAGAGTGAGAAATGAACTTATTTACAGAAATGGTTTATGAACATGGTGGGGTCTGTTTGGCCCTACCATCATCACAAAACGTCTGGGAATTTTGGGGTCTAAAAGTAATGTAATATAATAAAGTTTATTCGGTCATTGACCAGCAAAGGTCTAAAAGTAATCCTTGGAGGTATATGAATCCCATGGGCCACACCTTGGCCACCCTTGTCATAATAACATGACAAAAGATCGTCACTGTGCACAGAGTTAAGCATCTTAATGAAGATGCTCCTTCATGGTGATGCTTTAAAAAATATTTTTCAAAACGGAAACCATTTCCAGTCTGATCACCAAAAGTAACAAAGTTGTTATTACTTTGTGGAGCAATGTTTCATTATTTTTTACAAATAACAGCAACGAACCTCAGACATTTGTTTGTTCAATATTTTGTTCAGTTATATATTGCTGAGCAAATGGAACACTTTATCAAAAATTGTTTCATATTATTATAGTCCCACCACATACGCTTCCTTTCTGTATTGATGCTATTTGATTTTAGATATGAGTGTCATGCACTTTAAATAGGATTGGAAAGGCAGACATTGTGATTGTTTTTCTTCTTCTCTGTGCTAGTTTATTATTTGTTTGTTTGTTGTTGTGTGCCTTCAAGTTATGTTTAACTTATGGCAATCCTAAGGTGGACCTATCATGGGGTTTTCTTGACAAGATTTGTTCAGAGGAAGTTTGCCATTACCTTCAAATGAGGCTGAGAACTTGTGACTTGGCCAAGGTCAGCCAGTGGGTTTCATGGTTGAGGGGGAAACTGAACCCTGGTCTCCAGAGTGAGCATCCAACATTCAAACCATTATGCCATTCTGTACATGAAACAAATGCTAAGAAAATTATACATAAAAGCTTTCAAAGTAGTCATTTTTTGAGCTAAATCAACCATGCGCATCTACTTCAAAATTATTGTCTTTACTAAATTTGTTTAAGCTATAGCCAGAATTCTGGGCTGGCTGTAACTCTTACTGCTTAGTCTCTTATTTGACAAAAGTGATGAGCACAGAGCAAGGGGATAAAATTAATCTATTCCTAGCTAATCTTGCATCCAGCCAGTTATGTATGCTGTATTAATGCATGTTGTTGTCAGAGAGACTTTTATATGGGCTGTGTGGTCTATTACTGTTTTTAACTTTTGTATGTCTTACATAATTTTATATGGTTTTAGCCAGATGATTTTAATTGTTTTTAATTTTTTATTTATTGTAAAATTTCTAAACTATTTTATACACGAGTTGCCTTGGATCCCTTTCCAGGAGAAAGGCAGCATATAAATGAAATAAATAAAATAATAAATAAGATTAGAAATAAGCTGCTGTGTAGCCTTAAAAAAATTCAGAAAGATTTGCCCCTTCTGGTTCCTCTCCTTCTCTTTCTCCTTCTCCTTCAATCTAAAGGACACAACAGACAAACATTAAAGTGAGAATTTTCTAGCAGCTAGTTTCTAATGAGTATTTTAATTAACTTTTATTGACAACAATGCAATTTAATTAAATGTAATTAAATTAAAGGATCCATTACTCTTAGAATATGTAATATGAAGTGAGTGTTTTTGTAAACAAGGTTTTGTTTCCAGAGAGAATCATGTCTATATGTTAAAACAGAAATATACATATATGTGTATATGCTGGATGTAGATTTAGATTGGTAAAGAAAGAGACAGTACTACCCAACTCCTCACTTTTTTTTCTTTCTTTTTTTCTTTTTTTGAGCAAAGATGCAAACTCAGGAATAGTAGTTATCTCTCATTCCATAGCATCCTGCATAGAAGTTAGCATTTAGCAGTTAGGAAAATTATTTGGCAGTTAATTTTCAATAAAATACAATTAGGCATATGTGAATTTGTCAAAATTAATTTTGTTGAGCTTTTTCAGCAGCATGCTTATCATCTTTCAAGTTGGTGTCAGATTGTGAGTCTTTTATGCCCCTCACCCCCATACATAGATATTCAAAGGTTTTTCTGGGCGCTTTTCAAAATGGATGCATTTTCAGGAAAATTTGTCAAAACTACACATTTTGATGCATTCTGCCATTGATTAAAGAATACTTGTGTGCATTTTTTTTTCAAATTGACTTATTTTCTGTTTATATTTTTCTAGGTCTGCATATTTTTCAAATGCATTAGTGTGTGAATGTGCACACACATTTATTTCTGTATGCATATACAACAGTGAAACATTTTGGTATCCAAATCATTGTACAAGCTGCAAAAATATACTGATTTCAACTGAAATTTGTATTTGGGTTGACACTGATTTCAGGAGATGCAGACTAAATATATTTATTTTAAGATATGAACCAAACAAATATGTTGCCCATTCCTTAATCCAATGATGATACATATTGGATACTTACAACCAAATCCTGTTTCCCAAGTAGGAGGGGGGGGGGAGTTGTGGAAATTAATTTCTGCAAGACAAGTAGAGAAAAATGTTTACAAATACTGTTTTTCTATGAGCTATTAAACCTACAATCACAATCTCAAGATCAGGTGCTGCAAATCCATCTCCTGAGTCTGTTTGCTAGGATTACCAGGAATACCTTTATTTAAAATGAGAAGAACCTAAGAATATGCAGTATGTGCCAAGATCTATTCCCCAGTTATATTTTAAAAGTGTGTGGGGGTGGGTGGGTGGGTGGGTTGTATTTGTGTGTGTGTAAAACACATTGAAAGCACTAGGGATAAAGTCAATGAAAAATGCAAACTGCAAAAACTACAGTTATGCGTGGTTCAATTCTACGGTTGTTAATTTTGTTACTGTTAAACATATAGTGCTTGAGGGAAGAAACAGAGGGGTTGAAATGCTTTTAGGAGCTTTCAGCCTTCTCTCTAGAGTCTCCTTGATGCCTTCATAGTAATAAAACTATGGTTTCCTTGGCAAGCAAAGGTTCACATCAGAGAACAAACCTTCCAGCTATTGTCGGCTATGTTGCTATATCCTTCAATAGGAGAAAGAAATGCTTCCATATGCAACTTGGGGGGAGAGAAACCTTGTCTTCAGTGATGTTTTCTTTTATATGGTTGTGCCTGCATTTTCAAAAGTAATTCCATCCGTAGGAAGTTTAACTGAATTGAAAATGCTGTGTTTTAAGATATTCAGAAAGACTGGGTTGGTATATAGTTGAATGCAAAAAAGGTATTTTAAAAGAAAGTAACAAGAATAAGAAACTTCATGAACCTGGTGAGTTCATTCCACACACTTTGTTTCAAATTGTTGAGGCAATATTTCATTTTATTACATGCTTAATACAGAATAAGTATTATTTTCATACAGAGTCATTGTGCATTGCTTACGTCACCAGCACGCCAATGGCGCACTCGTGACATGCGCCAGGCGCCTTAGAAAGGTTCTTTTTACTCTGGAGGAACGCAGCACAGCGTCCCTACAGAGTTAAAACAGGTGCCTCCAGTCCGCCTTTTTGGGGCGGTCTGTCAAGCCCCTTAGTGTCATTTGGAGAACAAAGAACTAAAAGTATCTGGCATGTTTATGATGTGCACATGTTCCCCAATGGGGCAGAAGTTTTGGAAAATCACACCAAATATCCAGAGGAAGGCAATAATATGAAAAGATTGTCTCAGTCTTTTGATAACTCTCATTTCCTTTCTTCTTTTCATTTCTTCATTCAAGAACTGCCTTTGTACTTGACATAATACATACATCTTCTTTAAGCCACCTTGTTATTGAAGCAGGAGGAAAAAATAGGTAGGGCATAACACCATTCACACAGAGAGCTAGCCCATTCTGAATACGCAGAGCTGCCCTCCATGTACTGGTATTTTCCAGGTATTTGGAGTACACCTTCCATCAGCCACAGACAGCATGGCCAATGGTCAGAGATGAGGGGAGAAAAAAATCTGGACATCAATACATTTGGAAAGTCTGGTCAAGAGTGAGCTACAACTAATTAGGAGGGATGGATCAGCTGGTCTTGCAGAAAAATCCACCGACTATGAGAGTTCATGGATACAATCTTCCTGACAAAGAAATGCTAACCAACACCTGAATAACAGGAAAACAATTATTTGTGAACTGTCTTATTGATGCTTGCATTCTGACAGCATTGTTTTCTTACAAAGAATTCATACAAGCTTTTAAGAGCTTTTTACCATTCTTTATAAAGTCATAATGTCTTCATATTTAGTAATTATCTTTTTAGCGCTTACCCCCTTTTTATGTGTTATATTCTTTGAAATTATGCTATTGTTCACTTTCTGTTTTCTTTTCTTTTCTTTTTATTGTGTTCACTGCCTGGAGTTCCTTAACATGAGAAGACACGTTGGGATAAGAAAAAAAAATCTGAAATGGAGCTATCAAGCAAAATGTCCTTTATACTTGGAAATATGCATAAAATCATTGTTTAATATCCTTCAGCTACTGTTGATGTCCTTTCCTATTTAAGATTATGTTAGTTATGGAGTGGGGGGGGGGGGGTTGAGAGCCAGACATAAAGAGGGCTGGTACCAATATAATTGGGGGCAAGAGGCAAATTATAAAGGGACAGATTCAAAGATGGATAAGGCCAAGGTTCCTTATCTCCATTTAAAAGGGAAGTAATGAAAGTATTTAATGGTGTACCCTCAAAATATGGCTTTTCTATATATCTTTTGGCTGACTTTTTAAAATCTAAAAACCAGGCTTCTGATGGCCACAGTCTTTTCCCTGTATGGATGGTATAAACAGAAGACATTTAAAGCATGTTGTTGGTTGATATTGGTTGAAACATGGGCAATGGGGGGGGGAGAGATTATCATGTTAATTAAACGAGAATGAGATTTGCTTATGTTTTGACTTGCCAAGTTAATGGAAAGGACTAAAGGTGGTAGTGTGAAAGTAGTGGTTGAAAAGGAGGAGCCAAGGGGAAAAAAAAAAAGAAATAGGGCAAAACAGCTGCTTGCCATTTTGAACAGGAATGCTAACAACTGCATGTGTTTTCTTTCTAACTCATGAAAAGAAAAGAAAAAACATGAAGGCCCATTGATCAAATGTACTGAAATCTGTTGGTTTATTCTAAATTTCTGACCAGAGCTTAAGCTGACTAGTTTCAAATATATACTAGTTATTTGTGATTACTTTATTTTCTGATTTACTAACAAATAATTAGATTCTGTTACAATTATAACTGAATGATTTCATCCCTTTCCTGGTATAGCTTCTATAATTATTCTAATAGTTATTTTACATTTTTAAATTATTATTCAGTGGCCTTACTAAATGATAGCAGGGAATATTACATAGTTCAAGTGTTGGCTTGTGCTTCTTCCTCACATTCCACAGTGCATATGGATGCTGAAGCAAAGACAAATTGAGCTGGAGTGTATGCCTTGAACAGTCTGGCTTTTTAAAAATTCAGCTAATTTAATTACTTTTGAGAAGTGGGGAAATAAAGAGATGATTTAAAATTGTAATAGTAACAATATCTAGGGAGATAGGATTATAACCATAACAGTAACTTGTTACTGTGTGCCTTCAAGAAATTTCTGACTTATGGTGACCCTAAGGCAAACCTATCATAGGGTTTTCGTCACAAGATTTGTCCAGGGGGCTTTGCATTTGCCTTCCTCTGAGGCTGAGAGAGTGTGACTTGCCCAGTGTCCCTCAGTGGGTTTCCATGGCTGAGTGGAGATTTGAACCCTTGTCTCCAGAGTTGTAGTTCAACACACAAACCACTACATCATGCTGGCTCTCCAAACTGTAACTATTTTTTTTTAGAAATAGTTTTCTATACCCTATGTCTGATTTACAAAATATCAATTATTACTTACACTATAAGGCTTAATTCCTATAGGCAATATCTCTCCCCCATGTAATTTCCTTGGGGGCCTGCAATTTTTATGAGAACCACATATGACATTAGTGAACCTACCTTATCCTATAGCAGGCTACTAACCTGGTGAAGTCTAGCTTGACTATCAGCAGCACACTCAGGGGCTAAGCAAACAGGCCAGTATGTCATGGTTTGAGCCCATGCTATCCTGGCCCCGATGCTCACCTGAGTCATTCCCCAGGTTGACACATGGACAGTGGATGTTTATACATCTGTCTAGTGTTGACCTGACATCCAAAGCCAGCACATGATCCTTCATTGCTAGTTCTCAGAAGCCCCTATTGCCATTTATGACATGGAAACGGGGCACCTGGCTGCAAGCACATGGCCAGGCACCTAAATTCCATGTCAGATGTGAGGACAGGCATCAAAGACAAGGTAAGGTAAGGAGCACCGGGAAGCCATCTAAATAGCTGGGGTTTGCCACAGTGTTTCCAGGAAATTCTGTGGCAAACCAGGGGTCTAATCAATATGATAACCTCAACCTGAGCCATATGGGACTTTGAATAAGGACTTTGAATTGTGTCCAGAAAGCAACAGTTAGCCAGACTGAATTGCTTCCCACAATTTCTATAGCACCTTTGAGATTAGCTAATTTATCTCAGTATGAGTGTTGGAGAATATTAATCTAGTTCTTAGATGTACCCTCATAACCCTCTGCTATGACAGATTAACAAGGCCATCTCTTTGGAATACAGTTTGCCAAGTTTTCAGACAGCAACACACTTGACAGTGGGGATGGTCACAAGCAGATGATGATCATACAGAAACCCCACAAAAGAAGCATCACTAATGCTGAAAATAATAACTCTACCGATTCTAATTTTGATTCTAATGTATACAAATTATTGCTAGTGAAATATTTGGCTAACAAACATTACATAACCATTATATAAAAAGAAGAAGTAAATAGGTAAGTTGCAGGTACAATTTAACAATTGTACCATAGCTTTCTTCTGTAGCTGTATCTTTTGAAATTATTGCATCAAAGGACTTTATCGCACTGCCTCCAGTGCCTGAGTTACCTCTTATTGCATAGGCTTTTCCCTCAAGACAGCTTCCCATTGCCTCCAGTGTTGAATTCAGGCCTCGTAAGTTGCTTCAGCAGCCATTTGTTTCCAAATCAGAAGCTTCGAAATTGGAAAAAATGGCTGCCGAAGCGACTTACAGGGCTCAAATTCAACACAGGAGGCAACGGGAAGTCCATGCAATGTAACTTCTGAATTTAGCTCAAATTAGGAAGAGGTAAGTTGGGCACTGGAGGCAGTGCGATGATGTCCAAAGTCTCTGACCAGTAAAGATGAAAAGTAATCAATTTGATAGTTTTATACTCACATGAACATACAAATGAATCCAGATATCTCATTAAATGACAAGCATCCTTCACTTAAAGTTATTTCGTGGCTAGATTTTATTTTTTGTTCAGTATCACAATTATGACAGTTTTCCTCCTTTGTATTCTTTCTATTCTTTTACATCAATTCATAAATAAAATGTTTTGGTTTTTAAAAGCTTTGTCTTGGTATTAAAATATTTAATTTTAGTATTTTCAAAGTAGTTACAGAAGAGAATATATAATTAAAACCCAGATTTATTTATTTCAGGTGCTGGCTTGCCATTTAGAATTAATTATTGACACTAAAATGATGGGAAATGATCTTTTTGCCAAAAAAATGCACCATATTAGGACTCAGTAGAAATCTCAATAATTATATCAAGTGTCTTGCTTTGTTTTATTAGTATTTTTTCTACTCCAAACAAAAACAAAACCTCACAATCACTGATGCCTGACTTTTCCCCTTTTATTTTCATAAATATTTATACATAATTGCATTTTCCTTGTAAACAGGATTTTTCCTGCCCAAAGGGAGGAAAAACAATTTGTGTGTTAATTTTTATCTCGCTGGTTTTGTTCAGCTTCAGTAGCTTTGTATATAAAAGAAGAGATTAGATTTTTTTTAAAGGAATGCATGCAACCTGAGTTTGCTAATATGCAGAATTTTAATTAGGAAATGCTGTTAATTTTGCAGCAATTCAGGACAATCACAACCTACCCACCCTCATGCAAGGGGAATACACAGATCAATAATTCTGTTCCCCCATATTGGGCAACTTGTCTTTTGCTTTTGTCTAGCTTCTGCTGCCCCCTACAGACAACTAGATGGATAAAAGAATCTGAAAACAAATGACAGACATGCTATTGTTCCTTTCTTTTGTGATCTTCTCCATATGTATGACAGCAGACACTATGCTTATTTGTACTGTGAGCCACATGTGTAACTTTTTCACTGTGTAGCTGATACCATCTGGTGAGGTACTGTGGGTCACAATTATTTCCTTCAGTTGGTATTGTGGGAAAGCCATAAAGAACCAATGCTTTCCGCCAACAGGTGAGTTTTGGTATCATTCCACAATACAGAGCAAGGGTGAAACAGAGTTTCTTAAAGCACCCCATCCTGTGGCTGGTTTGTTGCTGAGATGCAAATGCCTTCTCCAACTTTATTGCACAGTTCACATTTTACCTTGGGCTTGCTACACATTTTTAATGACCCCACTTTAACTGACATGGTTCTATACTACAGAGTCCCAGGATCTGCAGTTTTGGAAATGGTATTTAATGCCTCAACAAACTACAAATGCCATTGCAGCAGGTGAAGAGGAAGTATAATGCTGTAACTGTATAGTGTGAAAGGGCTTCTTGTCTTACCATGACACTCCATGAAGCAGTTTAGGACCTTATTGCAAACAATTTTGCCCCCGATCTGGGCACGGGCAGGGGACATGCATTGCCAAGTGAAAACACATTCTATTGCATGCCTCACTGTCTCCAAAGTGGCCCCATGCCATTGCCCAGCCCTAAGTCATCCCCAGTCAGGGCTCAGCCATGTGATTTTGCTCTGCTGGAAAGCTTCTGCCTTTCTAAATTCATGCATCTGAGTCCTGATTGAGGACAGCTTAGGGCCGGGCAATGGCATAGGGCTGCCTTGATTACAGCGCAGCATGCAATAAAATGCATTTTCATTCAGCCATGCACATCCCCTGCCCATGCCCAGATCAGGGGCAAAAGTGTGTGTGCTAAGGTCCCAAGTGTGCCTCAACACTGTAGAAGTAATGCAGTTTGACACAATTTAACTGCCATGGCTCCATCTTATAGAATCCTGTCATTTGTAGTATTGTGAAGCACCACCACTCTTGGGCAGAGAAGGCTAAATATCTCTGTAAAATTAGAAACCCCAGAATTCCATATGATTGAGCTATAGCATTTGAAGTGGTGTCAAATCGTATTATTTTTACAGTGTAGATACATCCTTAGAGTCAGGACAATGCTTATCCCTTCACTCAGGAAATGGTGGGAGTCTGACTGCTCATCATTACCAGAAACAGAGAAATGACATAACTCTCCCTTTGGATTTGGAATGTTGCTCTCTCTTCTAAAGAGCACTACACTACACTCTTATAGTAGTGCTATTTCACTTTTACTGCTCTGGATGCCTCCTGTTGCATTTTAGTTTTTGTAGTTCAGTGAGGCCTAAGAGCTCTTTGGTTGGGAATTCTAAATGTCCCTTCCTAAACCACAAATCCTACAATGTAACAGGAGGAAGCCAGAGCACTTAAAGTGAAATAGCAGCACTATAAGAGTGAAGTATGGTAATGAAAATCCAATAACATCCAAACAATTATACCTTTATTGGTCCAACCAAAATGCACAATTACATGTTGCAAGCTTACAAAGTCACACTGGTTTCTTCATCAGGCAAACAGGAGAAAGACATTGAAAATGCTAGTCAGAGGCTTGAAATTTCTGTTTCTGGTCTTAGTTCAGATGATAGGGAGGGCTAGCTGCAGGTTGGCATCTCCCCCTATGGCAATGAGGTCACTGGCAATTTTTCAAATTCAAGGAAATTTAATTTCCAATTCAAAGAAGATGTTTCTTTGGAATCCAGCATGTCTCCTTGGTAATGCAGTAAGTCTAAGCCTTTCTATGATTGGCTGGTCTGTATTTAAAGAAATGAAAGCGACCATCCGCATTGCTCATATCAGTTTCTCTCTTTGTCTCCTCCACCAATGGCAGATCTGGCTTGCCACTGTCCCCTCCTACCAGCTTTCTGGGTATCTTACAAAGCAGTCACACAAACACTGCAAACCAGATACATAAACTAAACAATCTTAAAAGCTGTCTTGTTTTCTGAAGCAGGGGAAAAAATCCAAAAGAAAACAAACATTAAAGTAATATCAACCTTGCAGAGCTCACAGAAAAAATCCTAAGCAACTTTACTCTGAGGTAAAGCCCAGTAACCTTCACTGGATTTTTTTGTATCCCCACTGCCCTTCTAGGCATTTGTGAAGAGAACAATAATACTGCAAAAGACAGAACAAAGACATTCATGTGTGTGTCACACAACTCATTTTAATTTTCTCTCAAAAAAAAGAAAGAATAAACCACTCTATCCTGTATCTAAAAGCTGCCCATTCACTTAAATCACATATTTATCTCTAGTGCACAACAGCTGCATGCATGTTCAGTGCATCACAAAAACAATAATTTAACATACAGCACACAGCTATTAAAGCTAAAAGCTCTGGGAATAAATCACTAGCCTGACATCCTATTGCAGGCAGAAAGAAGGATTTGAGGAAGGGAATTACTTTGGGCATAAAAATAAAGTGGTTCAGAGATAGGAACATGCAGATAACCTAGACTGAAATTTACACATTGCTGGAATATCTGCACTGCCATCTTATTTCAAAATGTTCCTAAAGGACCAATCTCCCCTCCTGCCTGCCCTACATGAACATTAGTGCTGATGGAAATGAATCCCAGGGTCAAAATCAGAGAGACTTCCAGTCCAGAGAATGCTACAGCATGATGAACTAGGTCAGAGGGTGGGCAACTAACATTTCTTTCTTCTCACTTTTTTGAATTGTTTATAGCCACAAGGAAAATGGTTGGGAAGGTATGTGGCTAAACATGTTTATTTTATTATTTTTTCTAACATTAAAATAATACTATTGCAGAAAGTAATGTATTGTTCCTTTGTTTCATTGTTAATGGCCCTCGAGTCAGTCTCGACTCATGGCAATCCTATGGATGAGACATCTCCAAGACCCTCTGCCCTCCACCTCTCTGCTTAATTCCTGCAACCCCATGCCCGTCACCTCCTTAATAGAGTCCATCCATCTGGCATGTGGCCTTCCTCTCTTCCTACATCCCTCTACCTTTCCCAGAGTTATTGTCTTTTTCAATGAATCCTTCCTTATAATAATGTGGCCAAAATAATGTGGCCTCAGTTTGGTCATCTTGGCTTCCAGGGAGGTTTCCAGCTTGACCTGCTCTAGGACCCATTTGTTTGTCCTTTTGGCTATCTGTGGGATCTTGTCCAGCACCACATCCCAAATTAATGGACTTTCTTCCTATCTTCATTCTTAACTGTCCAGCTCTCATATCCATAAATGATAATAGGGAATACAGTGGCTTGCATGATTCTAACTTTTGTGCTCATTTGTATATTTTTGCATTTTATAATCTTTCTTGTACTTTCATAGCCAACCTCTCCATTCTTAACCTTCTGATTTCCTGACTGCAGTCCCCATTTCTCTCAATGTCTGATCCCAGGTATGAGAATTATTTTACTATTTCTATTTCTTCATTGTCTAGGTTGAACTTGTAAAGGTGGACATTGTTTTTTATTTCTTTATGTTCAACATTAAGTCGGCCTTTGCACTTTCTTCTTTGATCTTCCTTAGTAGGTGTTCTAGGTCTGTGAAGTTTTCAGCTAATACTCTGGTGTCATCTGCATATCTTAGATTGTTGATATTGCTTCCTCCTATTTTCATTCCTCCTTCTTTTGTGTCCAAGCCTTTTTTCTTATAATATTTTCTCCATAGAAGTTGAACAGGTAGGGTGAAAGGATACAGCTTTGTCCCCTTTGCCAATTGGGAACCATTCTGTTTCTTCATGTTCTGTTCTAACAGTAGCCTCTTGTTCTGAATACAGATTCCTCATCAGAACTATCAGATGTGTTGGCACTCCCATGTCTTTAAGGGCATTCCATAGCTTTTCATGATCTATGCAGTCAAAGGCTTTACTATAGTCTACAAAGCACATGCTGATTTTCTTTTGCAATTCCCTGGTGTACTCCATTAGCCATCTTATGTTTGCATTGTGGTCCCTAGTGCCTCTTCCTTTTCTGAATCCCACTTGAACCTCTGGGGTTTCCCTCTCTATGTGTGGTTGGAGTCTATGTTGAAGAATTCTGAGTATGATTTTGCATTCATGGAAGATGAAGTGCTATGGTCTTATAGTTGCTGCAGTCTCTTGTGTCTCCCTTTTTGTGGATAAGGATGAATATTGATTGCTTCCAATCTGTTGGCCATCATTTTGTTTTCACCTAAAACCAATTTTAGTAACTTCTTTGAAATGTACTGATTTTGAAAAGCAGGCCCTGGAAAAACTGGGAATAGTATCCAGTCCATGGGAGGATCTCACAGTACAAGACTCCCTACACATATCAACATTTGCCTCCACCCTATTTTTTCTAATCATTTTCAGAAAAAGCTTTTCAAAACAATCCCCAGCAAAGCTATAAATTATCTATTGCTTTACTTGTGGGTACTTTAAGAACTGACCCTGGGAAAACTGGGCAAGGAGAGAAGCCTTGTGGTACCTGCTCTGTATCATGCAAAAAAACACAGACATAAATCTGAGATAAAGCAAAATTTTACATCTGTGAATAAGCTATATTGGTGGCTGCATTTGCCCAGATGTTGTTAGACTGCAGTTCCCATCAGTCCTAGCCCACATAGCCAATAGCAAGGGATGTTGCAAGTAACACTCAAATACGTTGCCCCCAAACCTGTATTGCAACTAATCGCCCACAGAGATACAAACATATATACACACTAAGTGGTGAAATAAAATGGTTTCTCTGAGAAATAAGAAAATCTATTCTTTCTTATAGTTCTCTAAAGCCTTTTTGTATTGATTATGAATTGATCTCAAAACAACTTTCTTCTTCTAACTTGTTTTTCCCCTTTCCCGCATAGATGAAATGTTTTCAACCAAAGAGGTATTAATAAAGACCCACCACCACAATATTTAGGACTGCAATAAACACTTTCATTGGAAATGCATTACTGTAGGTCATACTGACATACCGTAATGCTGTTTATATGAATGTTACAAATAGACATTAAAACATCTGTTTTGTGAGGCATTGAACACCAAACAAAGGCTAAACTTTTACATCGTCTTACCCAGAAGTAAGCCCCATTGAACTTACTAGGGTATACATGTCAATAGGCATGTGTAGACATACAGTGGTACCTCGGGATACGAAATACCCAGGTTACGAAATTTTCGGGATACGAAAAAATCCCATAGGAAAACATTGTTCCGGGTTACGAATGTTTTTTCGGGTTATGAAAAAACTTTTGGTGCTTTTTTCGGCTTTTTCGCACGGAATCGCGGCTTTTCCCCATTAGCGCCTATGGCAATTCGGCTTACGAAGGCTTTTCGGGTTACGAACGGTGCCACGGAACGAATTAATTTCGTAACCCGAGGCACCACTGTATACTATATGCTGCTTTTACAGCACAAGTGGGAATTGTGTGGCCCTCCAGATGTTGAAATACTACTCCCAGCATCCTACACCACTGGCAATGTTAAATCCTTTGGGAGTTGCAGTACCAGTGATGTAGACTTGAGTCAATTGACTCAAGTCAAACCCAAGTCATTTCAGTGATTCAACTTGGACTAGACTCCTCAATAAATGATGCACTGACTCGACTTGACTCATGACTTGTATATTTTTAGCAACTGACTTGCTGACCTAACTTAACCCAGAGATGTTACAGAATGAAAAACACGTTTCCTCCTGTGAACAACATTGCAATCCCACTGCTTTTTGCCTACTGGCCATGTGACGGAAGTGATACTTTGCCATACAAGAAGCCCATACATCCTGTACACCCCTGTATCAAGCCCAATTCCTAATGCATTTGCTATTCCTCTCTAGAAATGTGCCCCACATGTCTTGCCTGCTGCTCCTAGGAAAAGCTCAATTTAACCATACTTCACATGTCAAAGTTATATAACAACTGGCAGACCTCACAGCAATATATTGGCCTATCTGGCTCCAGGGGATGGAGCAATTACAAAGTGCATGTGTGACTGTACGTGTGCATGCATCTTCAAGAAGCCCATCAACTTATGGCAAGCCTGTAAAATTCCTAAGGTTTTGTTAGGCAAGGAATCTTCAAAGGTGATTTTGCCACTTTCTTCCTCTGAAAGCTAGCCTATAGCATCTGGTGTTACCTGATGGTCTCCCTTCAAGTACCAACCAAGGCTGATTGATCCTGCATAGTTCCATGATCCAGATATTGTTGGGCTTCAGCTTCCACCCTTCTTCAGCATTGGCGACACCAGCTGGGGCTGCTGGAACTTGCAGGCCAGCAATAGTTGGACTCAATAACTCCACTGAGTTCACTGCGTTATAGTATGCACTGAAGAGAGCATGGTAGAGAAAGAGAAAGAATTAGAGCTTGAAAATGTTTTGGACTACAGCTCCCATAATCCCCCTTCCAGCTATAGGATCTGTAGCCAAAACTGACCCCAGCTTGTCTTCTTCACTCTATCTTTGTTACAAACTATAACATGCAAACTCCCGTTCCCCTCCCATCCCTCCTCCCTTGTGTGACATTTTCTATTTTATCTCTGAGAAATTTGAATCCAATCATTGCAAAAACAACAACTCACAATTTCAACATCTGATTGGCAAGAGAGCTTTCTATATGTCACTTGCTAGACTTTTTCAGTGGCAATATGCACACACTCTGGTACCCCGGCTGTTTTATTGCACTGATGCAATAAAACAATAAAACTCCTAAAACAATGAATTTCAAAAGGAATTTCCTGTCTATTTACCTCATTTGGTAATTATTAAAAAATTAACCATATAAAAATTCTCACACCTAGGCCTACACACCTATGGCAAATTTCTATGCTTGTACATAAAGCAATTAAAGGGATTGAGAAATCAGCAATTTGTATAACTAACCACAACAAATGGTCGAATGATTGTCACATCCCTAGCTCTCAGACATGAGATTTGAAAGTGTCTTGGAAGGAATTGAGACTCAACTTGAGACATGAAGGTAGAGATTTAAGAGTTGACTTGAGACTTGGAGTAAAAGACTTGAATACATACTGAAAGTCCACAGCACTCCCATCACTGTTTTACTGTTTATCAAACTGCATGTAGGAATTTGCAAAGATGAGTGTAAAAATAAAAAAGCGCTTTATGCACACTATTTTACAGGAAGACAGCCTACTTCTTAGCAGCACATCAGTCACAATGTTGACATTGGGGCTTTCTATACAGCCCTTTGGGACGTCCGGAGGACGTCCCATTTTAAAAAAGGGGCGTCTCTTATAGACGCCCCTGTGCCTAGTACGGACTCCGTCCGTACAAGATGGCGCCAGCCCTTCTACATGGCCGGCGCCATCTTTACGTACTGGACGCATAGCATCCAGACGTGTCGCGCCGCTTGTGACGTAGCGAGCGCGCCCCTGGCGCCTCGCTACGTCGCAAACGCGACTTGAAAAGAAGCTCCATTTTGGAGCTTCTTTTTTCGGTCCGCGCGGGAGTCGGGCCGTCTGAAGGCTCCGGCTCCCCCGCGGACCTACTGGCGGCGGCCTGTACCCCGCCACTGATTTGAAAAATGAAACCCTGTGTAGGTTGGTGAATACACTCGAAATACAATTTGGGTTTTTTCTTCCTCTTTTTTTTTTCAAGACAGGACATTTGGTACAAGATCTTTTCCTGGTTCTCTTCAATTATGTGTGCCTTTAGCATGCCTTGCCTGTCCTGAAGCATTTTAGCCAGCCATTCCTTTGCTGCTTCATTGTTCCTCCTCAGTTTAATACACAATGTCACCCTGAAATGTAAAACGAGAATTATTCCCTCTATTGTAAAACAAATGTGGCAAAACAATAGATGTCTATGGCTTTGAATTCAAAGCTATGTCATATGATAGTGTATGCAAAATTCCTGTCTCATTGAGATACTGGAAAATTAATCCTCTACATGAACGAACAAACAAACAAACAAACAAACAAAGGAAAGAAATAAAAGGAAGAAAAGTGTAAAGAAATAAGTAAAAGCATCATGTCAGCTCTGGGCATGCTTTTATGTGATCATAAGGCTATAAATATAAGAAGTCTCTATATCTTAGTAAATTTGCATTCTAAAACATGGTAGAAAGACAGGTATAAAGAACTGGGCTGTTCATTCAACTTTAAGTTAAACACATACAGACTTATAATACTGGCTTTTTTATTATTATTATTTTTTATGTGTGTGTGTTTTGTTTGTTTTTAGTAACTTTTCTATATCTCCAGAACTCTTGGCTAAACTTCAGTCAGGACTGCATCCATTTTAAATAGATGGAGCCATTGCTACCATTTTATGGATGTATAAATCTACTGATGTAATTATGTAATATAGGGCACATAAGACATGTATTCTCCACATGGGTCCTATTTGGAAACACACCTAAAAGTCTCTTTGCAGGGGTAATCGAAACTTTGAAGTCCAGAAAGCCAAATCCAAAGAACAGAATTCTATTTCTTCACAATCTCTTGACTCTGCACTATTAATCAATATCCACAAAATATTGTTTGTGGAAGACTACTTAAATTAGTGGCTTACTATGTCTTGCTAAGCCTGTTTTGTTTCCTGTCTGTGACTGCAAACACAGAACTGTCAAGCTGCTGCCATTCTTTGTGGGCTTGGCACCGGAATGCAATGAATAAGAAGCAGTATGCTTTCTGGCTTATATAGCTTCCAGAATGTATAGAACTTGTGTCACTTGGTATAGTTAGTAGGCCTCTCAGACCCTTGAGTTAACCAAATGGTCCTCTGTGAGATAAGATTACCAAACAAGACAAGCTTATGTGTAAACATTCCTGCAGCTACCTTGATCTACCAGCAACCACCTCCACCTCCTCCTCCTCCTTCTTTGAAGCTGAACTTGGTTCTCTATCCTATTCCATCCCATCCAGCTCCCACAACTGTATAAATACGCTTTATACCTGAAGCCTTAATACCACTTGGTACTACATCTGAAGAAGTGGGTTTATATCCACAGCAACCAGTTAGTCTTAAAAGTCCTGCCATGTTTCTTTGTTTTTCTTTCTCCCTCTTAACTTCTCCTTTCTATTCTCTTAACCCTCGGAAGGCTGAAAAGTGGAATTCTCCCCCTATTCTGTAGACTTTGCAGGCTGGCTCCTTGAAGATGTTTTCAATGTCTTGCAGAAAGTCCGGCAACTTCTTTCTTCTTTTTCTTGTTGGAGAGCTATGGCCTTGCTTTCATAGGGAGGGGTGATTTATCTACTTCCCAATCTGTGCATTTTCAAGCAGTCTCTCAAATACCTTAATTGGCCAGCTATATTAACCTGGGCTGGCGTAAATTCCTTTGTATTTATCCTAGAGAGGGGATAAAACAGCTGCCAGTGCATAGAATGTGAAAGTGTTCAGGGTGCATCACATCATATATATCTTGGGGACAAGGTATATGTTTAGCTGTTGAAGAATGTCTGTTTCTATTCCTGTTTGGAAACATACCTAACAGTCTCTTCATCAGCTGAAGGGATGTATGAGAACTTTATTTGTATTTATTTATTATTCTTTCTGCTATTTATCATTTTTATATATTCAATAGACTGTCGTGTTGTAGCATCAGTGGCTTTGTTTCATTTTGGCATTCCCCAAATTTGGTTTGGCTAGAACTTGACTGATCGGGGCCTCAGGGTCTACATAACCTCAAAATGCCATGCTACACAACAAATAAAGAGTGGATAATATTCAACTTTCTGTGGCCCTGCCTCAATTGAAAAGTACACAGAAGGGGAGTTATTAATATGGCTGGGGTATTTCTCTTAGCTGGTTGCAGGAACAAAAATGTCACAGTGCAGAACAAAGAGAGCTCTAGGCTTTTTCTGAGTCATGTAAAACTGCAGATATCCCAGTACGGAAAGGGAGCTTGCAGCGCCTTTGAGACTAATTTAGGCATGGAGCAGATGGCTGGGAAAGAGCAGCCTCTTGTCACTGGGGCTGTGGTTTCCGCACAGTCTTCTCCCAAAGCAGGTCACCATTGCAGTTCCCAAGCCAGCACTGCCAAGAGTTCGTTTAAATTTATTCCTTTTTGGTTAAGTCTTTTGGATTAGAGGGCAGTATTGGAGTGGTTGTTCTGAACAGTTCTTGAAAATCACCTTCTGTGGGATGGATGGGGAATGGAACAGGGACTTCCAGCAGCATCGGCAGCATTTTCCCATGAGGGAAAATGGGTGATATCCCTGTTCCATTCCATTCCCGCCCCCCTTCCATTCTGCACTGGGCCCGTTCCCCAGGGCCCATGCAATAACCTCCATAGAGTTCTACACAGGAACTAAGTCATTCTTCTCTGGACTATAGCCTTGAGTCCTACCCTGGAACCCTCAAAATCTGTCCCTCTCTGGACACAGCAAGAACCTACCACTCTGAAGACCAAGCCCTATTTAACCTTCCAACTGTCACTAATGGGGTTTTATCTCCTTCCATGTCAGCTGGCTTGTGATTGGCTGTTGTTAGCCTAGCCCACATCTGCCTTTTCTCTACAACAACCTCTTAAAACTTTTCTACAATACAACCCCTGTCTCCATTGGAAATATGTTCCCAGACTTACCTTGGAAATGCAAAACCACAGATAACAGCAAACTCTGTTGAAACAAATGGCTTATGAACACCTGTCCAGGCATTTCTAGATCCTCCAGTGTGACTTTATGATCAAGGGAGCCCTGGTGGCGCAGTGGTTAAATGTTAGTACTGCAGCCATAAAGTTGTGAGTTGATTCCAGGGCTCCAAGGTTGACTCAGCCTTCCATCATTTGGCTTACAGACTGTAAACCTCTTAGTGAGTATTGAGTTCACTGATAAGCACTATAGAAATGTACATGCTATTGCTACCTTCCCCTGAAAGCATAGCATAGAATATCACTGGAAGTCTTACAAAAGTGTCCAATGAAGATATATATTTTCTGGATGTGCCAACCCCATGTATATGGGGGTCATTCTGTTTGAGTTTTTGGTGTTATTACCACTAATGTATCTAGTCAAGGGAGCAGAAGACAATATAGTGAAGGGTGAGAATCATTTGGCCTTGTTTTTAGTTTATAATCCTATCAGCCTAAGACAGCATAGTGAATGTGATGAATGACGGGAGTTTCAGTCCAACAACATCCAGAGGGTCATGTGATTCTCACCCATGGTATCATATATTCTACAATGCCAGCAACTTGAATCATTAGAAAGGAATATTGTATATAATTTTGCTTTATCATTTTTTAGTTTGGTTATGCTTCCTTTTGACAACCAAAGAGAGGTCAAGGGGTTAATACTGTCATACAAACATGGAAAAACCCTATCTCTGCCCTTTTCTTTTCCACTTAAAAGCTCTTGCCTCACACAGATATGGGTTCTTGTGGTTGTTGTTTTTCTGGTCACCCTCATTTCACACTTAGGCTGTCATCTTAACCCCATGAGTAAAACTCAAGGAACTGAATGAAACTTACGTTTTGTCAGGTATAACATTACTTTATCATGTTACATTTAAGTTCTTGTTCCTTCCAGATGTACTGTAGCCATCTAAAGAAATACTGTATATACTCATGTATAAGTCTAGAAATTTTAGTCAAAAAATTGACCGCAAAAAACTGGGTTGACTTGTAAACAGGACAATGTAAGTACTATAACTCTTTTTTAAAAATGGAATCACCCTCCAGTGAAAGGCAAGAGTATAATCTGTCCTGGAAGCACTGATCCTCCTCTACTCGCTCATCCAGCCAGCCTTTAATGTGAACACAAACAATTATGCCTGCTGGCATTTTGTAAATTCTCTGGCATTGTTTTCCTTTGCTTCATCCTTTAGAGCCTTTTTTGCATGTCCCTAGATTTTACCCTTGATATCCATGAGTCATATCAAAATCCATAGTTTTGGCTCCAGAACCTGCCCTCAACATGAGGTCGACTTATAGTTTACTATATACAGTACTTTTTTAAAATCATTTTCAAAGATAGGACTGGATTACAAGGCTCTTCTCTCTCTTTACAAACCTATATATCTTGTATTTCTATAACTTCAGATGAAGGTAATACATTGGGAACAACGTCAACATAAACTTTATTGTTGATTGTTAATGCTTCAGTAATTTCTTTCTCATTTTTTTCTTGAGTCAAATGTTGTTTCTGTTTCCTAAGAAGCAACATGACCTAACTACCTGCTCTTAGGTCTTAATGCAAGGCAGAAAATGTAAAGAAGGTTCAGACATCCTCTGACATTTTAAGTGATCCAAACACATTTTTCTCTTATCTTTCTTCTCTTTTGTGGCCTAGCTTCAACTGTCATGTGTCGTAAAAGAAGCATCTGTCATATCTAACTTAATAAAATGGTGCTTCGTTACATTCATGTGACATGCAGAACAGCTTAAAAGTTAATATAGGCCTGAAGCACTGGTTATATGTCTGTCAGCTGCAAAATGCTTTATGCTTATTCTTAATTCTAAAGTAGTCATGGATCATAGTATTAAAACAATAAAAATGTCTGTTGCTAATATGGTGGGTGAGAATGTTAGAGAAGTATAAGTATTCTATATGATAATTAAAGTTGTTTTACAGTCACATGACATAGCCAAGAAAATGTGGCATTCATGAGCAGAAACAGGATTTTACTGCAAAACCACTACTCTCTATGGAAGCAGCGAATATGGGATGCTGTTGTATTGCTTTTTTTTTTAATGCAGGAGGCACACTTTCATGTCAATTGTGCCAAGATAGAGTTAATAGCAACAGCTTTCCTCTCTTTAGTTTTCTTTTTAATTGCTGGATTGCTCCCAGAGCAAGCAATAGCACTAGTACATCCCATATGGGTGGCTGTTTCCTCATGTTTCCATTCTACGGATTTCTAGTTGGATGTGGTATGAAGAATTCTCTGCTAGACAGCTCTAGTTTAGTTGGTTAAACTGCTAGACTAGACCTCTCTACCAGACAAATGGGGCTGCCCCAACTTGCCAGGGCCAGCCTGGTTGCTGCCCAGGAGAGTCGCTTCTGCCAGGGCCTGGCGGGCCTGCCACTGGCCATTTTGGAGGATTGACTGCCACAGTCTCCCAGGTGCAGCTGATTGGTTCAGGGGGCTGGGTAGGCAGTGCCTCCTCCTTTTCCTGGCCCCTGATTGGTAGTTAGGCCTATATAAGGCCACGTGGCATCCTGCCTGGGCGTCATTCTTGCTTGGCTCTCCAACCCTCTCTCCCTTGGTTCATGGTGCTATTTTGTCACAACTTTGTGGGGGTTGTTGCATAGGTCTTGGATCTGGTGGGCGGTTTCCAGGGCTGCATAGCACTGGATTGGGAATCCTTCAGGACCCGGGAGCACTGAGGGCATGCAGTGTGGCCATTGTGAGGGCCACATCAATTCAACATCTTCTGGTGACTAGGGGCTCATCTGCGAGCATGCAGTCGACCAGTTGCATGTCTTGAGAGGGAGTTTTCGTTGCCCCTATGTCATCCCGAAGCTTGGCTGTGACCAAGCAGTTCGGTTAATTGACCAACCAGGGGTTGATTGATGTCAGATCTGGACCTTATGCTTTGGGGCCAACCTTACCCCTGCTCTGTTTGTTGAATAAAGTGGCCTTTCCTCCAATCCTGCGTTTTGGTTTTCATTGACGACTTCCCTCTGCAGCAATAGGGCATACCTCAGCAAACTACAAATTACAGGATTACATAGGATGAAGCCATGGGCCCTTTCACATTATACCATTATAGCACTATGATTACTGCCATAGTTGCATCTTATGACATCTTGGGATTTGTATTTGGTGAGGCACTAAAGGAGATCTTTGGCAAAAAATTCTGAATTTTTCTCCCTAAATTGCAAATTCCAGAATATGCTTTCATGGGGGTTAAATTAGAATCACAGGGTGCATCTACACTGTAGAAATAATGCAGTTTGACACCACTTTAAGTGCTGTAGCTCTATCCCTGGGGTTTGCAGTTTTATAAGGTCTTTCCCTTCTCTGCAAAAGTGTGCTGTGCTTCACAAAACTGCAAATCCCAGGATTCTGTAGGAAGGAGCCATGCCAGTTAGTGCTGTCAAATTGCATTATTTCTATAGTGTTGATGCCCCCATATGATATAACTGTGTAATGTAGAAGGGCATAATGGCAATTAAAATGCTGTAGATAGGCTCAGTGTTCTGCCAGCAGCATTCTATTTTGTCGAAGAATCTCCAAGATCCTTCCCAGGTTATTTTGGTTTATGTTTTTAACATTTAAAAAAAAAATTACAAACCTGCATGCTTCTGCCTTATTACACAGCTGCCCAGCTACGTAGAAACCACTGGCTTATTTTTGCTTGTCTCTTGTCAGCACATGTTAGTGAAGATAGTGTATTTGCTTTTGTTTGTATTGGATGATAGCTACACATAGACACTTTTTCCAGGGATGCAATTCTCTTCTGACATAGGCAGCAGCTTCTGATTTTTGTGATCATGAGTCTTGTTGCCCATTAATCTTCACAGACAAGTGTAGATTACCTCATTTCTGTCCAGATTTTATCTATATATGCAAAATGTTCCTACAAATAATTATGATTGTAAAGTTCAATTTCTCATTTTAAAAAAATTACAAAAAATGACGATAAACTAAGACATCTCACATTTGTGATGGCTTATTTGTGACACCTAAATGTTATGTCTTCACTTATGCACAGGCACTCAAAGGCCTAAGTGTTTTCCTGGTGTGTGCATGTATTAGTTGCCTAGTAGTGTTTACTGATAGAGCCTAACAATCTGTTTTTAAACATGTATTTGTAAGACTGGGGCCACTGCATGTCTGGCTGACTAGCTCATTCAAATAATGAAAATTGTAAGAGATATTAAATTGGATGAAGGAGCAAAACCTAGCCAGGAGAGAAATACTTCAAAGAGACTGTGAGAGATTAGAAACACTGTCAGGGAATGCCCAAGAAATTCAACTTCAAAGAAAGAAACTGGAATATAAAATTTATGCTCTATGGAAGGAGGGGGGGGAGAGGAAAGTGTTCTCAGTTGCTTGGGCAAATGGCAACATGGGTTGAGATGATTGAATAGCAAATTAGCGTTTGATTTTTCTGAAATGCCTGGCACTGGCAGGTCCTTATGACTTCTAGAAGAGGCAATTAGACATGAGTTGCCAGAAAACCTTTTTGACACAAAAGGAGAGCATTCACAGGATACTATCAGGCTTGTCCTGAATTCACTTAAAGTAGTGGAAACTTAGGCTGCAACTGCACTGCAGAAATAATGCAGTTTGACATTGCTTTAACTGTTGTGGGTCCATCCATGTAGTTTGTTGTGGTACCAGAGGTCTCTGACAGAGAAGGCTAAATATCTCACAAAACATAGCAAAATGGTGTCCCTTATAAAAATAGAAAATCAAGGTTTGATATTTGAAATTTATACTTTTTTTGGACATTTTCAAACTGTGTATGCTTGAATCCATGTATAAAAAATCCGTATATAAGAAGGGCCGGCTGTATTTTCTGTCTGGTACTGTTGTTGTTTGTTGCTGTTAGCTGCCCTTGAGCTGACTTCAATTCATGGCAACCCTGCGGATGATACATCTCCAAGCCCTCCTATCCTTCACTGGTTTGCTTAGTTCTTGTGGATTCAGGCCATGACCTCCCTGAGTCTAGCCATCTGGTGTGCAGTCTCCCCCTCTTTCTGTTGCCTTCCTTTCCTTTCATTATTGTTTGTTCTAATGAGTCATGCCTTCTCATGATGTGGCCCATGTACAACAACCTCAACTTGATCATCTTGGCTTCTAGGGGAATGTCAGGCTTGATCTGTTAAAGGATTCATTTCTCTTTTTGGTTGTCCTCAGTATTCTCAGCACTCTTCTCCAGAACCACTACTCAAATCAGTTGATTTTCTTTTTGTTCTTTCTTCACTGTCCAGCTCTCACATCTTTACATGGTGACAGGGAACACTATGTAATTTATTCTGTGCAAAATTTCCACATGTCATTTTTGTAAAGAAAATAATATTTTAGTATTGAAAATGTGTCTGTACTATAATATTATTTTCTAGCCAGAAGAAGCTGTTTTCTACATTAAAAAAAACCTATTTTGCACAGAATAGCTATTAGGGATGCAATTCTTCCTTAATTTTATTCTTGAATAAAGCAATGAATAATTTTAGCAATTTTTATCTTTCTGTGTTTCTGAAGCAAATTTGCAATTCAGAATTTATTTTGCACAAAATTCACACTTGGTTGTTTTGCACAGAAAGCAGCCTTTCTGGAACAACAAATGGCATTTTATGTGCTGAAAACTGTTTTCTGTGTAGAAAAGTCTTTTTTACATGCATGCTAACAACATTTTTGTGTGGGCAATATTTTTCCTGTACAGAAAATAATATAAAAATATTATTATAGAAATTATAGAAACTATGGAAATATTATTTTCTACATAGATTATACTGTTTCCTGCACATAAAATGCTGCTCTCTATGGAAAATGTGTGAACAGTTTTTTGATGCTTTTTAATATTTATTTCACCACTGTGCATTTTCTGCAGAGAATATAACATTTCTTGGCATAAATATTGCTTTCTACATAGATAATTCTGTTTCCTGCAAAGAAAATGCTCTTTTCTGTGCAAAAATGCTAGGTGCTGATTTCATGTAGAATAAATCCCAAACTGTAAAGATTCTCATGAGTCCAGGATTCTTCTCATCAGGGCTTTTCAACATTCAAAAACTATTTTTACCCACAACATTTAAAAACAAAATTCTAATTCTTCCATTCCTTAATCTTTATGTTCTTAGTACAGTAGGATCATATGTTGTTTTCACAAGCATGGAAGCATGTGTGTCTATTGATGTCATGTCCTCTTCAGGGATCTCTTGGCTGTTCCTGCTTTTTCCAGGAAGATAGGGGTTGATTACTACTTGTCTTGCCTCAGTTATTCTGCTAGGAAATCTCTTGGCATATTTGACATTCTCCTCCCACCGTGACATTCTTTCAGATTACAGTGAGTCTTCAAGTTGTTGCTGGGGGGTTCCAATGGGCTTAATAGCCATCAATATGCCCATCAATATGGGAATTTTATGCAAAATAAGATATAAATCCTAAACATAGTGTCAATATAATATCATTTGAGCTGAAGAAAATATAGTCCTAGTCAGAACTGGTCTGCTGTGGTTGCTTCACACAGCTGATTTTTTAGTATGAAGAAAGGAAAATATAATATTTATTTATTATATTTTTAATTAAAATTTTATTAATATATTCTAAAACAAAACATGACAACAAACAATATACCAAATCAACAATAGATACAGGCAATAACCCAGGTAAGGCCCTGAAAGTTATAGATAAAAGGTGTGTTCAGGGATCCTGAAAGACATCTTTCCATAAAAATTTAGCTAAAATTGGGGGATGTCTAAAGACTAAATCTTGCTGGATATATTTAATAAATGGGTGCCAAAATTTATGAAAGGTCAATCCAGAGTGTAAGCTGCTCACTCTGTTGTTATTATCTGCCATTTTCTCCATTAACCACAAGTCCCAGAGTCTAGTCCGCCATCCTGCAATATTCAACTTTCCAGTTTTCCAGTTCCTGGCTATCTCAAGCCTGGCAACAGCCGGAAGCAAACTAATAAGTTCTTTATGTTCATTCATAAAAATGGAGAACAGCAGCAGGAGTGGGGATAATTGTATACTTTATTTAGTGATCTTGGAGATCAGTTGTAAAATTTTTGTCCAATACTCATGCACTAGGGGACAATCCAGCCACATATGTACAAAGGTTCCCCTACCTTCACAATCCCGCCAACATTTTGGATTAGCATTGGTAGACATACGAGCCAATTTGACTGGGGTGAGGTACCATTGATGGACCAACTTGGTAGTATTCTCTTTAATGGAAACGGACCTAGTTTTAAATGGTAAATGAGTCCATATATTTTCCCAGGTCTTACTATCAATTGAAAGGAAAAGTTCTGTTTCCCATCCTGCCTTATGAAGCGTTGGGTTTCCAAATGTTTCTTCTAGCAGACAATTATATATGCATGCTATTTGGCCTTTAGAATATACAGCCAGAGAGATTCACATGTTTTCAAAAAAAGTAAATGGGCGAGGATATTCCTGTATCTGAAGCAGTTTCTTTAAAAATAATTGTATCTGTAATATTTGATACCAGTTCTGATGACCAGGGTCCAGAGTACCAATTACTTGTTCCATTGTGATAGTTGTCCCATTGTGGAACAGGTCCCTAACAGGCCATATAGGCCATAAACCTCCCAGCCTCAAAACTGTGCGTATTTTTCTGGGCTATGGAAAAGAGGGTGAGTAAGAAAAGGCCATAAAAGAGAAGGATAAGGAGCCAACAGATCCCTCCATTTCTTCCTCAAAACCAAGGCAGTGAGCAAAAAAAAAAAAGGTTATTACAAATTTTACTGAATATATATATATATATATATATATATATATATATATATTGCCAGAAAGTTTAAGAGGAATTTGTGATACTGGCCCAAAATAAATGGGACCAAAGGAGTGGTGCAAGGCCACACTGAAGCTGTTCGCACTGGGACCATGGCAACCGCATGTGCCCAGTATCATGGTCCTGAACCGGACCACCAGAAGGAGTGGATTCTATCTCCTCCTTCTTGGCCCGATTCTTTCTCATTGGCATGGCCTTGGAGCAGCTTCAGGTTGTTGTGTAAATGGCACACCTCTAAAATGGCATGAAGCCATGTAATTCTGCTAATGTGTTTTGGGCCCTTGTCTTGAGGCTGGGAAACTGACAGTTTCAATTGCACTTCCCCGCATTCCCCAGCCAATATGGCCAGTATGGCAATTTCCAAGTGTTAATATTCTGTGCTTTGCATAGCAAAATAAGTTGACTGGCTTTAAATTGCTGTGCACTTTGACCCGGTGGTAGCGATGAGCAGAAAGGGATGTTATTTGCTAATCCACTTGTAGTGTAACTGTGCAGTCCAACTATAGGTGTGATTTGCTTTGCTCTTTTCCTGATCTTTAGTCAACACACTTCTTCCTATGATGTGTGTGCAGTGCCATCACTGGGCGGGTGTGAGGGGTGTGGACCACACCAGGTGACACTTCAGAAGAGAGGTGACACCCAGTGGAGCCCTCCTCTCTCTGCAGCAGAGGGACAAACACACTCATCATGGCTTCATTACCAGTCCTGTTCTCTCCTTGGGAAGGAAGCTGAGTCAGTAGTGGCAGGGGTGAGTTATCGCCTCATGGCTTCTTCACTGGCCCAGCTGTCCCAGGGTGGCAGATGAGCAAGGCAGCAGTAGGGGAGGGAGGTGCAGGCCACTGGTCCCTCCATCAGCAGCTTCCCCCAGGTACCACCAAGCCTGGGGACACCAGTGTGTGTGTGTGTGTGTGTGTGTGTGTGTGTAAAGGAGTGAGAAAAGAATAAAGTGATACAATTGCCTGTCAGTCCCACTGGGGTCTTGGAAATGCTGTGCTTGGAGGAGGAGGAGGAGGAGGAGGAGGAGGAGGAGATGATATTTCTACCTGAGGCATCATTTTATTTAAACGAATACAGTAGATGGGACTATAGCTTTATAAGAAAACCCCCATACTTTACATGGTGACATTTCAGAAGAATTTAATAAGGAATTACATCCATGTACCCAAGAAAGAAAGGACAGATTAAGAGAAAGGGATGGGGAAAGAAAGAAAGAAAGAATTACATTTGTTATTTTCAGTAATATAGGTATTCTGTAATGATGTCTCTGTAAATGCATTTTAAATTAATCTCAAGGATAAAAATATATAGACTTATCTCTTGGAAGATGAGTGTGCTATTTTAAGGGTTGGTATACTGTATGAACTTTTCCTACTTCTTGAAGGACAGATGTTTCCATATATTTATGCAAGAACAGAAAATATTTCACTTCCTTTATCCAGAGGACTTGATTTTCTTCCTATATGGCAAATGACTTACTTCCCCATATTTGCTATAAATCCACATTGGACATCTGTAAAGTACTGCTAATGTATTCCCTCAAATTGGCAGAGAAGCAGGCTTATTTCTTACACCTGTCCTTAAGACACATATAATGTTTGCCACTTCCATCCAGCCCCAATATTTGCATGTGGATACCAGTACTGATGACCCATACCACATGCTTGCCCTATATGTGGAAAGAATGGAAATTCTTCAGACAAATGTAGATGGCTGAACAGTTTTGCCTGTCTTCTCCTGCACTAACTATAAATTCATGTAATCCTTATTCCCATTTGTGTTCATTGTACATCACCATGTACAATCTTTGTGATTGGTACAAATATATAAACTGAGTGCTGCATTTATAAAATAGATAATCTGGCTCTAAATAGCCATTATCTCCTTCCCAAAATATTGACTAAATTGTTCTTTTCAGTTATTTTCAGATACAGATTTTTATTTCCTGGAATATTTCTAGTTAATCTGACTGTATTTGTACAATCTGGAGCCATCTGGATGCTAATATTTAACATTTTAGCTCTTGTATTTCAGTAGATTAGTCTTAAAATATGTTTCCGTGGTAGCAACTGCCAACTTGCTGGTGTGTGATTTGAATAAGTTATAGTATGATGGGGCATGTAATTTAACATAGGCCTAAAGCAGACAGAGGGGTTTCCCAATTCAAGCACAGTATTCACTGACAGCACCACCGGTTCCCACAATGGGTTGACAACTGATACACAGTCCACACCACCCGCTCCTGGTGCAAGGGTGGATCCGCCATAACAGATCAATGGGAGCTACAAGTCACACTGCACCATTACTTTTTCCATTTCTCCACAAATGCATGCACATGGGCACATGGACATTCCAGTAACAACAGCCATTTGCCTCCCCCATCCCGCCTAGCTGCCAGCCCATTTGACACCCCACACAACCATCTGCTCAATTATACAATCAATTGATTGCCTGTGTGATGTATCAGTGCATACAGTGATATACTGACACAGCATGATCGTGAAGCCCCCTTTTATCTTTTTTGCTCTCTGCAGTTCTCTGATTGGAGAAGAAGGTTGCTGCCATGGAGGTCCAGCTCAAGGAGAGACAAGGCAGGCTCCAAGTCCTCCTGCAGCAAAGACTGCCTGTCCAGCCCTGATGTTCCCTCTTGTATATACCTCCGTTCTCCCCCCTATGACCCCCAGTTTGTTAATGTTTTTTATTGAATCCATTTTATTGTTGGTAATATGACATATTTGTTATAATTTTTCTTCATGGGTCAGTGGTGCAGTCTGCATGCCATTGTAATAATTTGCTCTTTTCTGCTTGAACCGGAGCAATCTAGGATTTTTTTTTTTTTTTGCTCTGGTGGTAAGCCCTGGAACCCAGCTTGGGACTGTTTTTTGCCATTTCAGCCAAATGCATCATCTGCACAGGTGACTTCCAAAATGGAAATGGGCCATTACTTTCAGCCTGTGCAGACAAGCCCTTAGTTTTCACAATCAAGGCTGAAAACTGAATATCAATGTAAATTACCACAAAAACAAATAAGCCCCATTTTGGATACATAAAGTCCTAAAATTCTGTTCTGCAAACCTTAGTAATCCAGGATTTATATCCCATCCACTTTGAATTGCCGTAAAATGAATGCTGTTAGCAGGTGGTTCATGTCCTGCATATCTATGGAAGTACAAGCTGGCTTTAGAAACATGTCTAGTGTTGTCAATCACCCTTGAAGGAAATCCCCTGACTGGCTTCTCAGAATGCCCCCAAATTTCCCAGAATGGGGCAGGACTTCTGGGTCGGGGTTGGGACTTCTGGGTCAGATGGGAGTGCAAGACACTATGTGAAAGCTAAAGGGGGTGGGACCTCTGGGATGGGAGGTATGTTAGGAAGATTTTGAAGGGTGGGAAGATTGAATTTCGCTGAAAGCTGAATTTCCCCGAATCTTCCTGGAAATTTGACAAACAGAGAAATGTCACAGAAAGGATATAAAATTCTCTATTTCTGGGAAATTTCCCAGAAATTGGCAACACTGAAAATGTCACCCCTTTTACTTGGGTAAATGGAAACTTCCATGTCTTCATCTTTTCTTTTTCACTACAATGACCTCTGCTTTGTTTTAACTTAACACTGTAAGCCACTTTGGGACCCATATTGGGAGAAAGGCAATAGTAAATTGAAGTTACCCTGTGGTGGGACTTCTGAAAGTGACCTGTTTTCACAAATGCCAGGTAAAGTGCTAAACCTTTGCACTATACCATTTCAGAATTAAGGTCTGGATGTATATGGCTGAATATTTTTATAGTGGGAACCAAGATATTTCACTACCTGAAGCAAAGCACAAAATGGTCCCCAACTCTTTGCTCCACATAAAGAAGCCAGTTGGTTTGGCTGACACTTCAGTACTTGAAATAAAATAATGTATTCCATCACAACTGAGGACAGTAGATTGGGTTATGATGCTTCTTCTTATGAATTTTCTTATGAGGTTATTGATTACATGGCACACACAGCTTTCTTCACTGAGAAAAATGAACTCTTGAGAGACTTAAGAGGAATGGTTTGAGGAATTCCTGCTGCTTTGCCTTTACAACGTGCCCTTAAAGAATGTTTAAAGTGGTTACCACACTCTACTAGTGACAAGCATCATCTTAAAATAGATATTATCTTTTCTATCATCCCAGAAAGAGTTCTGGGAATTGTAATTTACTGGGGCACTGACAGGGAGGGCTAAATATATCACAAAACTACAATCCCCAGAATTCTATAGCAGTCAAAGCACTGTCAACCTAGATTATTTAAATAATCCAGGTTGACACTGCTTTGACTGCTATGGAATTCTGGGGATTGTTGTTTTGTGATATATTTAGCCCTCTCTGTCAGTGCCACAGCAATTTACAAATCCCAGAATTCTATAGCAGTGAGCCATGACAGTTAAATGTCATGTCAAGCTGGTTTATTTCTGCAGTATGAATCATGTCAGATCATGTCTGCTACAATGCACTTGAACTTTGTCTGAAAATAGAGGAAGCACATAATGTGCTGGAGAAGTATTGCTTTACACATAAGCAACTTTAATATTGATCAATCAGCAAAGAGCAATATAATTAATAATGATTTAATCTAGATTCAGCCCTAATATTGTCTAATTATGCTATGTTTGTAAGTCATATTTTTTCTATCATAGCACCTGCCCAAGATATTTTGCTGCCTGAAGTGAATCTAACAGGTCTCCTCCCATTGCCAAATAGATAATCTGTCTGGACTCTCAGGGGAATACTGCTATCTATATTTTTTTCTCTCTGTCTCCATCTGGGACAGAACTGGGAATAAAAGTGGCTGCCAATGGAATAGCGTCTTCCATCACATCTCTGAGCTCCAACTTAGTACAAGAGATGCTGAAGAGGCTTTGTGGCATAAACATTTCTGGGTATCAACACAAGAGCATGGCCAGAACACTCAGGAAAAATAATTGTTATTGCTACACATCCCCAGTCTCTGTGGCCTTAGATGGATCCTCACTTTGTCTATAACAACATCAGAAAGAATTAAGCTAGCATTGGTTTGAACAAATCTGTATTTGTGAGATGCTAAAATTCATTTTAGTAATGCTTTCTTTTCTAATGAGTGGAGCATATCCTGTTCCATCTCTCCATGCCAAATTGTCTTAAGGCAACTAGAATTTCTGTAAATATGTAAACTTGACTTCAGTAAAAAGATTTTGCTTTGTTGTTTTCTTACAGAAAAAGTAATTGTCTGAAACTATCAAGCCTTGAGGGGAAATTTTAATTTTACAGTCTTAGAGAGAAAGAGAAAGATGGAGACACAATAGCTGTGGGGTAATTGTTACTGAAACCCAAAGGAATGGGAAACTAATAGAAGGGTAAAATGATCAACATAGACAGGAGTGTATACAGTACAAGAAACATTTTTTACTCAGCCAAGCTTCAAGCCATCTGGTCTTCTAAATCCATGTCACAATATGGAGTCTCTTTTTTTGTTGTTTTCATTATTCTTTTCCTCCCCTTGCTGCATTCTCTAGGGCCTGCTCATACATTAAGTTGGCTAGAAGATGCCTTGGGTGAATATTATGTCATTTGGTTTCTTATGTTTCTCTTTTGTGCAACTCTTTTTTTCCCTTCAGGCGGCATCCACACTGCAGAAATAATCCAGTTTGACACCACTTTAACTGCCATGGCTCAATGCAAATAAATTCTTGGATTTGAAGTTTTATGAGACATTTAGCCTTCTCTCTCAAAGAGCTCTGGTACCACAACAAACTACACATCTCAGGATTCCATAACATTGAGCCATGGCAGTTAAAGTGGTGTCAAACTGGATTATTGCTGCAGTGCAGATGCAGCCTCAGTTTCTTGCTCTCCTCTTCCTTGACCTTTCCATATATGTGTGTGTTGTCATAGGGGATTTCTTGTGAAAAATTCAATTTTGATGACTCCTTGTTTGTTTATCAATTGTGTCTTTATATAAACTGAATAGTAAAATAAATCCACATTATTGTTGTGGAATCAGAGTATTTCTCATCAAAAATTCATCATTACCTGATTCACCTGTCTCCCAAAATATGAAAGAACAAAGACCTTCAAAACTGGAGCTGCAGAGGTGTTTTTCTCTAAGAATGAACAAATAAAAATGGGCTGCTCAGATTTTTTTTATGAATATAGTTCCATTTCCTTCACTTAGGCTTTTGTTAAAAAACAAAACAAAACAAAACCGCAAAGCCTACACAAATATATGAAGGAAATGCAATTGCCTTGGAGGCTGCCGCAAATAACCACATGAAACCGAGCTGGATGAAAGGCCACAACTTTATTAAACAAATTCAAATAATTGGTAGGGTTGGCAAAAAGCATAAGGTCAGGATCTGTGAGATCAAACAACCCCACGTTTGTCTGATCAGCAATAAGCCTGGTAACCGCCAGGCATTGGGATGACCAAGGGGCTAAGGAGCGCCAATTGACCACCATGCCACCGTGCGCTCACTTGTTCCTTAAGCCCCTAGTCACCGGGAGGCGCTCCTGCATTATGGCCCCTGCAATGGCCACAACGCCTGCCCTATTCGCCCCCAGGTCCCGAATGACTCCCAAACCAGAACTCCGTAGCCCTGGTACCACATCCTGCAGATCCATGGCCTCTGCTGCTGAACCCCAGTTGTGACAAAAACCCACAGACCCAAGCGGTGGGAGGGTGGGAGAGCCAAGCAATTTCTGCTGCCGGGGCCTATGGCCCCGGCTGATGAGGTGACTGGGAGACTCCTCCTCCAGAGCAGCTCAGCCAATGAGCTGCTCTGGAGGACCGGAACTCCCGGCCATAGAGTCCTCAGCCCGTCCTAGAGCGGCGTGGGGCAGAAGGGCCCGTCCCTTCCGCTCCGCATGACCAATCAGCGCAGAGGATTCGCCCCAGAGCCTTCTGGGGCAAGTTGCTGCCACTCCATGCGGCAAAGTGGCCTGCCTGGGCAGTCAGGCAGCTGCTTTCTGTATGCAACTGTAAAACATGGAATAAATCTGTGACAGATTCTCTAGCCCATCTTCTGTTCTTGAGGCTTTTGCACCTTGGAAAGGGTGTGATAGCTATGGCACCAGTGGCTTTAAAGCACTCCTTTGGCACTGGATCATGTGGATGCAGTGCCAAAAGAGTGCCATGATGCTACACACCATGTGGAGTGGTGCATGGCATCACACCACCCTGTGGGCAGAGTTGGGATGTACATCATGACACCATGCCCTGACTGCACCCCCAAGCTGGCCTTTATGGCAGGTATGTACAGCCCATTACTCTATAAATTACTCTGACTGAATAGGAGAGTAACCTAGTGGGAGTTTCTGAGGGGTTAACTTGCCTTTTTCCACATCTGACTCTGCTTAGACTTTCCCTCCCTCTCCTGTGGGAGATGAGAATCCTATATACAGATGCACATGCACACTGAACAGAGGCATGCGGAGAGAGCATAAGACAGAGGAGAGTTTTGAAGGAAATTTTTTATTCTACATCAGTGTGGTGTAGTGATTTGAGCATTGGGGTACAACTCTGGAGCTGGGTGACCTTGGGCGATTCACACACTCTCAGCCCCAGAAAACCCTGTGATAAGTTTGCTTTAGGGACATCATAAGTCAGAAACAACTTGAAGATACACAACAATAAAACCTTACATTAGCAAAAGGATATCTCATACACAATGGCATCTTTCTTCAATTATTACCTAGGCATAGTTACCAAGTAAAAATGAGTCTAGGGAATTTGTTCCTGTGCAGAAATGGATTTAAAACAGGGAAATCCCACAAAAGCGACGTTGCGTATTAACACAACATCACATATTAACACATACAGAAAGTGAAAAAAAAATCCTGCAAAAGCGGGATCATTTTCTCATGACATTGTGGGCATTGAGCATTAATGCAGAAATAAACTGCACAGGAAGTGGACAAAATTGGCTGCTTTTTACTTTTAGGATTCTCCCAAAAGTAAAAAATGGCCGATTTTATCCACTTTCTGTGCAGTTTATTTTCACATTAATGCTCAATACCCCTCATGAGTGTGCAAATGATCCTTCTTTTGTAGGATTTTTCCTGGATTTAAATCCCATTTTTCCATGGGATTTAGACACTTAGCCTCCTGTATGATAATCTCCTAGGTCATATTCAACTAAGGTTAAAAGAAACACAAAACCTAATGCAACAAGCTGAACATTTCTATTCTATTCAAGTTGCAGATGGTGTTCTGGTTCTTGGATGGTCATGGGAAACTGGGAGTCTGAATCTCTTTGTCCAGCCCATGAGCAAGCTTCCCTAGGGAAGATGAGGCAGGCAGCACCTCTCAACACCCCTAAATTGACATGATTTAGGTATATGCTGGTAATTTAACACACTAACATGTGTAATAATAATAATAAAATAAAACTTTAATTTATATCCCGCTTTTTGTTTCCACAATCAAAGCGGCATACAACCTTTAAAAATACAATATATACAATCCCCCCCTTAAAAAAGGATTAAACAATTCCATCCATTAAAATTACAGATAGAAATCTAAAAACAATACTATAATAATAAAATAACGGTGGGCAGAGCCCACCCAAGAAGATAAAACCCAAGAAGATAAAAAAGCAAAGTTTTCCTATCTTATCCTCATCTACTGGGTCAATCCAGATCTTCAAAGACAGAACCAGTTCAAATAAATATAAATTAAATGTTGTCACATTATGTTTGCTGCGATTTATTGGAAATGGAACTTGATATTGTTAATCTACAAGCTGTTTTCTTGAGATCTGATTGTATTTTTATAGGGATATGAAACCAAACATGATGAGATTTACTTTTACTATTTGTTTTGCACATTGAAGCATTTAAATCTACTACAGAGATCCAGAGCTTTGTTGCCTTCATTGTGTTGCATAATACTGACATAGAGAACAGGCTTCCTTAATAATGCAAAGGTCATCATTTTATGATTAGAAGAATTAAATCCCTGATGCATAGTGAATCTGTTTTGTCTTTCTGGGATTAATATACTTGTTGTATTATACTAAGAATAAAGATGTTTTTATAGGCAAAACAGATGTTATCATTTTGGTAGATGCATCACGTATTGGAGTACTATAAAACCATAAAGTGTCCTTCCACTTGGGTGCTGGACTCTAGATGTAAAAGCAACAAAATCCAACTTAGGTTGTCATTGAAAGTAATGAGAAGTTTATTGAATGTCATCCTTTATTTAATTGCCTCTCAAATGGGAACCCTTTGTCTGCTCTCCTTGAAGTCTGGCATATATTATGATTTTAGGGACTAGTATAATTCCTAAATGTTTCATGTAATTCATATTTAAACGGGAAAAGGCTTAGGCAGCAGAATATCAGCGAGATCTCTATTGAAAGTAATGGAAGGTGCATTGGAAGTCATCTCCATTTTAATTGGCTTTCAAATAGGGATGTCTCCCTCAAATTTGACAAGCAGAAGGCCCAAGGGATTAGCCTAAAGTCAGAAGGATTCATTCTATCTGGAGTTCAAATGTCAAAGGTATAGACTGTTGGAAATATGTCACTTCTCCCATTGAAAATAATGATTTTTGAAAAACACATTGAAAAAGTAAAAGGAATGAATTAATTTCAAGTTGATTAAATAATGACAAAAGTTTTATCAAATTGTTTATGGAAATAATTTTATATATGAAAAGGGAAAAGAAAAAATGGAATATTTCCTAGTCTGCTTCTGTAATAGGTATTCTTGCTTAGCACTCTAATGTCAATTCTTGGGGCCTGCAATGAGCTAACACAAAGAACCCTATACAGTATTAGTGTTCCTCAGCTGTCATATCAGCTCTGGAGCCTCCTACCTTTTATGCTGTGACTGACATCTTGCACGGAGAAAAAATAGTAGGAATCAACCTCTCATTGATTTTCTAGTGTTTGTTGTTTTTCTGCCAGCGTGGATCACTTTGAGATCTCAGCAAGGAGCTGGAACTGACTGGAAGCCAGTCAATTCTCAGACAAAATATATCACATCAGAAGCAGGAAATCACTGTATTTGCAAGAGTGGGCTTGCATTCTAATGCACATTTCTGTCTACAAGCAAAGAGACAAGTGCTTGCCAAACTTCAGTTAATGTTTCTCTTCATTTAACTATAAACAGACATGCTGTGCTCACATTTTGGGCTGGGCAGAGGGAGAGAATCAAAGAAAATATCCATCAGTCATTATCGTGAACTTCTATTGGTCTTTATCCATGTTGACTGTCATAGCTTTTCCCAAAGAGCACTCAAAAATTGAGTGAGGACGCTGAGAATCCTCTATCAGAAACCACTCCAAAGTGTTCAGAAAATACTCTGGTAAAAGGTTTGATTATTAATAATGTTTATCATGTTCAAATATTGCTAGGTTTATGCAAAGGATGTATGTTATCCCATGTTATCACAATGTTGAATATGCTATCATAAGAGTGCAGTACCTGAGGCCATTTAGATGTTATTTACTTATTTATATTTTGCCTTTCCCCAATACTACCTTTTCTGCCTTTTCTAGTCTGCCTGTGCCTCAGTACTAGGCTTGCCATATCCCGCCTGTGGGCGGGACTTTCCCGGTTTTGGGCGGGTCCGCACGGTCCTGCCCCGGGTTGGCCCCGCCCCCGGGATTTCCCCCACCCCCGGGCTTTGTTGCAAAGTGTGCAACAGCGGTGGCGGGGGAAAGAGAGAGAGGCCTCTGTAGGCCTCTCTCCTTTGGCGGGGGGGGGCTGTTCTCCTCCCCTCTTTGGTCACTGGAGCCGAGGGAGGGAAGAAGCCTCGCTGCGAGGCCAGACTTCTTCCCGCCTGAGCTCCGCCGGCAAAACGGAGCCCAGCGGGGAGAAAGAAAAGACCTCCTGAGGGGAGGATCCTTCTCCGCCTGGGCTCCGTCCTGGTGAGAACGGAGCCCAGCGGAGAAGGAATCCTCCCCTCAGAGAGGATTCTTTTCCCCCTGGGCTCCGTTGGCAAAAACGGAGCCCTGAGGGGAAAAGAAAGCCTCCCTGGGGTGGATTCCTTTCCGCCTGGGCTGCGTCCAACGGAGCCAAGCAGAGAAGGATCCTCCCCTCAGAGAGGATTTTTCCCCCTGGGCTCCGTTGGCAAAAAACGGAGCCCAGGGGAAAAGAAAGCCTCCCTGGGGGTGGATTCCTTCTCGCCTGGGCTGCGTCCAACGGAGCCCAAGCGGAGAGGAATCCTCCCTCAGAGAGGATTCTTTTTCCCTGGGCTCCGTTGCAAAACGGAGCCAGGGGGGGAAAGAAAGCCTTCCTGGGGGTGGTTCCTTCTCCGCCTTGGCTGCGTCCAACGTAGCCCAGGCGGAGAAGGATCCTCCCTCAGAGAGCACTTTATAAACCCCCCAAAGTCCTACATTTGAAAATTTTGTCCTACATTTGTCCTGGTTTCAAGGTCCTGACTAATGGCAACCCTACTCAGTACTGGCTTCAAAACTGGGGTGGGGGGGTGCATTTTCAGTTCATCAGCACTACTTTAAATGTATTACATGAGTTTATATTCACTGTCCATAATGTCGCATGGCAGTTAACTCAAGGAGTTGTTTTGTGGAAGCAGGACTTGTAGAGTCAGCATGCCCTCCATCCCTGATTTGACACTCATCTGTTGCCCTACTTTTCCAGCTGTTTTTAAAAAAATGTCCCAGCTTCTTACTCCTCTTTCCACTTTCTCCCTATGTCTCTCATTCCTGCCGCACAGCACAATTAATGCAGTTGGACATTGCTTTAACTGTCATGTTCCCATCATAAAGAATCCTGGAATTTGTAGTTTTTGTGGCACCAGAGTTCACTGACAGAGAAAGGTAAATATCTCACAAAATTAAAAAATCCCAGAATTACATAACATTAAGCCAGGGCAGTTAAAGCAGGGCCAAACTGCATTAATTCTGCAGCCTCTGTTTTACTTCAGTGGCTGCAAGCTGAGTTCATATTGCAAAAATAGTTTGAAGTCAGTTATCTCAATGGAGGGAGAGGAGAAAAGAAGGTGGAATCTTTTCCTACCTTGAAGACTGAGGCCAAAGCAAATTGCAATCTCTTCTAGCTTGTGTGCTCTTTCTTAGTAACAACTTTTGGCCTCTTGACCACATTCCCATGTTGCTTGGCAAAATGTACCTTGGTTTTCAATTGTGAAATATTGGAAGCTATGGGTCTAAACACTAAGATGCTGTTTTAGGGGCTAAACAGACTGCCCTCTTGGAGTGGTCTGCTGCCCCTTTCATGGCCAGATCAGGGCTGCGGCAACTACACCATATATCAGTATGAAGTATTTGGGGTTGACAATTAAGATCCACTAGCTTTACCAAACACCTCTTCTAGTTAAGTGATATGGCTCAACACAGCTACCTCCATTTAAAAATGGGATTCTACTCAAGGGGAACTATGGGAATTGCCATACCTTTCACTCCAATACATAATACAACAATACAACACAACATAGGTGTTGTTGGGGCCAAACACAGTGGGTGGAAACTGTTAGCCATTTGCTTAGTGGACTCATCCCTCCATCTGGTAGACAGATGGGTTGATACACTATGCAAATGAGTAAAAGTTTTGTAAATAGTTTTAATTTTCTTTCCTAAACAATAATATTAAATATGATCTATGAGTGAAGAAAATGGCAGGAAGTAGTATACATCCTATTTTAGAGTAAGGGAAAAAAAATAGAGAGCTATATTTGAGTCTCTTAGAGAGAAATATTTATCATGCATAGTCTCAAACCAGTTCTTTAGTTATGAGTGAGCCATCTTCTGCTACATCAATGATATTTATTGCTTTATCGTCAGTATCAAGAACTCTCAAATACTGCCAAAGCCTCAACAAAATATATGTGGATAAGTTGTACATTCCCTAGTGCAAAGCAAAATACTGAAAGGCTATGCATTAGGGGAGGGTTATTTTTAAGGTATATGTTTTAAAAGATTTGTCTTTGGAATCTTACTATCATATAAGGAGGCAAACTGCCTCCTTATATGAGAAATACTGCAACCAGTGCTTCACATTTTTTTAAAGAGGAAAATAAAAATAGTTCAGGTTCATGGCAAAGCTGAAAGTCAAGCTTCCCAGAGTTGGCCAGGCTCTAATGATGACTAATTTAGGTAGTTATTTCACTTGTGCTCAAAGCAGCCATGTTTTATCAGGAAAGGGTCAACTTGAAATGGCAATTTTCACTTTCATCTATCAATGTCATGTAACCTAAGCAGTGCTGAATGACATTTAAGCTTGGCTCATTCACCTGGGCAACAGAAGGGAGATCTGTTGCTGTGTCTCTTATTAAAAATAAAGGAGATCTGAAGAAAAGTCGGATTCCACACAACAAAGTTTTTTCCCCCAATGTAACCTCCAGCTATCATGAACATTCGTGTCACATAAAGGTATTTATGTGAAATGATATCTTATGTTTACTTAGGGCAACACTGAACAGCACACAAGTCCTTGTGTAGAATGTAGCAGTCAAAATTGTAACATATATAACCAGAGAGAGCAAACTGGGATGTGTGTGTGTGTGTGTGTGTGTGTGTGTGTGTGTAAGGATAGCTACAAACTAATTCTTTGCCCGAGTATGGGCCACATTAGCCCTGTCAATAAAGAGGAGCTATATTACCCCATTGTTTCAGCATAGTCACTTGGAAGCAAACATTCATTTTTGGCAGAAACACAAATGGCAGAGAGGATGTCCAAGAGGGGTCTGTACAGATACAAACACACACACACACACACAAAACAAACAAACCTATCAAGGAAAGGGTCACATAGCCCACAGATATGTATTTGCTAACCCTAACGGGTTAGTGCTTACCTTTATAGAAGGAGTGGGCAAATTGCAGCCCATTGGCAGCGTGAGGCCTCTGCCCCCATTTTGATGGGTCTTCAATTCATTTTAAAAAATAGTGTGAGTTTCAAGCATAACTTGAGACATAGATGTTTATCACACTATGCTCTTAAAGAGGTACTATTCCAGTGTGACTCCTCTAGCAGCCTCCTGTTGCATGCTGGGATTGGCAGTTTTAAGGAGCTGAACTTCTCTGCCTGAGAATTCTAAATACCCCTCCTTAAAACTGCCAATCCCAGCATGCAACAGGATGCAGCTAGAGGAGTCACACTGGAATAGTACCTCTTTAAGAGCTCGTCTGATAAACACCATAGCTACAGAGGTAACAAAATGTCACTTTTGTAAGTTTTTAAATTGTACCGTGTTTTTAGACTGTAAGCTGCTTTGTGTCCAAATTTTGGATTGATGATGATGATGATGTGATACACATATGTCTTCCACTGCAGAATCTCAGTCAACATTTAGTTTCACACATATTTTGCACAAAATAAATTGCTTTCTGTTCAAAAAACCACAGTGAGAATGCTGACCATGGCCAGTTATAGGGAGCATATAACTCCCTTATTGAAACAGCTTCACTGGCTACCGGTTTGTTTCCAATCACAATTCAAAGAGCTGGTCATGAACTAAAAATCTCTACATTGTTTAGGTCCAGACTATTTGTTAGACTGTGGGGCTCGACAGACCTCCCTGAAAGGGCAGGCTGGAGGTGCCTGCTTTTGCCCCTGAGGGACACCACAGCAGCCAAACCACGTGGCATCCCTCTGCACCAAAAAGAATCTACTAAAAGTGAATTCTTTTTGGAGCATGCAGAAGATGCTATGAGTGCACCATTGGTGCACTGTGGCACATTGATGACACAAGCACGGTGCCACAACATGCGGACACTGCACCATGCTTGGGTCATTATGGTGGCCCCCATGTGGATGGGAGACCGCCATGATGATGCCGCCACCACTCACTTGGGTTCAGGAGTGTGTGGTTGCTCTGCTCTCCCGAACCCTAATTTTGGCCCCAGGCCACTGCAGAGCAACAGTCTGTTCCGGGATTGTATCTCCCCATATTAGCCTGCTAGAGCCCTAAGATCATCAGGAGAAGGCTTTGTTTCAGTCCAACCACCATCACAGGCTCACCTGGTGAGGACACAAGACAGAGACTTCTTGGTGGCTGCTCTCACCCTCTGAAATGCCCTTTCATGAAAAGCAAGGCTGGCTCACTGTCTGTTTGCCATTCATCAGGAAGCAAAAACAGTTTTGTTCAGGCAAGCTTTTAACGTGTAATCATGGGATGGCTTTTATGTGGGGTGAATACTGTGGTTTTATTGTGGCCTTAACATTTGTAATTTTATATTGTTTTAAGTTGATGCTGTTAATTGTTTTATTGTAATATGTTTGTTAATCTTTTTATTTGTGAGCCACCTTGGGTCCCTTTCTGGGAGAAGGGCGCCATAGAAATCAAATAAATAAATAGATTAATAAAAATAATAAAATAAATAAAATGTTGTTTTTAGTGTAGAAAACAAGTTTTAGGTGCAAAAATCACATTTCACATTTCTGCTTTTCTTTTCTCTTTTCTCTTCTTTTCCTTTTTCTTCTTCTTGCACAGGAAAAGTATATATATTTTTTGCAAGTGGATATTCCTGAAAAGAGTCCTGAACTGTAAAGAATCTCACAACTCTTCCCTCTCACAACACACTCTTTTCCCCCCTTTTTTTCTTCCCCCTTTTTTTTGGTGAAAGATATGACTACTGTTATTTTTGTGTGTCTTCATTTCTGACTTCTGGTGACCCTAAGGTGTCCCTATCATGGGATTTTCTTGGCAAGATTTGCCATTGCCTTCCCCTGAGGCTGAGAGAGTGTGCCTTACCCAAGGTCATATAGTGCATTTCATTGCCCAGCTGGGATCAATCCTGGTCTACAGAGCTGCAGTCCAATGCTCAAAAAACTACACCATGCACTAACACAAAAAATACACCCCTAATAAAAACCAGTATACAGTATGTATTTTATTTCTAAATCTAATATTTTTATTGTTAGATTAAACAGCAGTATTACAGAAAAGTTATTTTTGATTAAAATCATATTAAATATCTGTTAAGGTCAACAAATCATGGAACTCATTCAATAACAAGTTGTTATTTAATGTGATGTGATGGCTTAGTGGTTAAGATGCTAATTCTAACGATTGGAAGATTGGAGGGTTAGCAGTTTGGGGTTGGCAGTTTGAGGTTGGTTGAGCTCCTGTCACTAGTCCTAGCTTCTGCCAACCTAGCAGTGCGAAAGCATGCAAATCCAAGCAGATAAATAAGTTTTACTTCGGTAGGCAGGTAACAGCATTTGGTGCAGTAATGCTGGCCGTATGACCAGCAGAGCAGTCCTCGGACAATGCTGGCTCTTTGGCTTAGTAACAGAGATGAGCACCGCCCCCTACAGTTGGCTATGACTGGACTTTCATGTCAAGGGACTACCTTTACCTTTTATTAGAAAGATTTAGTTGTGGTCTGGTTTCATTTATGGCCATTGTGAAGCTGTATGCTCTTATTCCTTATTGTGATTCTGGACAACCAATGGACAGGTTCAGTATTCTAAAGCCATACCATACTTATTTTGTTTGTAGGATTCCATTTGCATAGCAGTCATTTCTGCCATGGTAATTTTGACCCATGACTGCTTTTTGCTTGCTTACTTTGTAAATTTACTATGTCCTATGAGGATTAGTATTAGTGTAATTAGAGATTGTACTGCAGTAATCTTGATTATATTAAAAATGTTATGAAGCTGCATTCCCTATGGTGAAAACAGGTTCTTACAGTTATTTTAGTAAGCTTTAAGGAGTGGGGAAGGGGTGGAAATCAGGCAAGAAAAACAAAAGTTGCTAAATGTAAATAAAATGGTCAAGTAACACCTAAAATATATGCATTATTGGAATTGATCTGTTATTAATCAATTAGCCCTGAAAATGTGGGGAGTAGACACTGAACTAGAGCTTTTACTTTGTCCAGGATATGCCACACTGAAAGCTGAATGACTAGGAAATAATTGATGTGGTTCAGAGTTTTTGTAACTGGTGAAGACCTTTTTATTCTCCTAGGCATTTTAAGAAGCACTTCAGCACTTTTAAAACATAACACTCTTCTGTTTACATGCTGTTTCTATTGGGATTATATATGGTGTAATGTGTGTATGGCCTGAATCCAACTGGCAGTTGCAGGTAGACTTGACTTACCATAGAACAGCTGATTCAATGGATCTAACTCTAGTTGGAACCAACCGAAAGGATTTTGTCCCATATATTATCTTGGTTTTTGCCACTCCACTCTCATCTCTACTTATTTTATAACATTTAGGACAGTATCCAGAGAACAAATGTAATAGATAAATAAATAAATAACTATGAAGGCAAACAAATTGAAACTTAATCCAAGAAAGACAGAGGTATTTCTGGCCTGTCAAAAGGCTGATCTGGGAACAGGGAAGCGTAAGATGTGGGGGGAGGCACAGGTTCACAGTCTGGCTGTACTCCTGGACTCAGCTTTGAACCCTGAGGCCTAGGTTTCTTGGGGGATGTTCCCACTTAAGATTTGAAACGATTTAAAATACAACGTTTTTAATAGATCCGATTCAAAATAACCCTGGTCTTATCCCACGTTCCGAATCGCTTTTATTCTTTGTTCCCATGTGGTTTTTTAAATCGAAGTTTTTACCTGCAATCGTTCCTACTTGGCATGAAATTGGTGTTTAAATAAAGCGATTCTTCTCCTCCATACCTTATTTGGAGCTGTCAATCAATAGTACGTCAGAATGACGTAACGTTAATCCGGAATATTTGGAAGCGATTTATCTTTTGGCATCGTTTCCATTTCATTGACTGTTTGTGAATTGATGTATTTTTGGCGGGTTTTTTTTTTCAAATGGACCAATGAAGGCGCTTAATCGCTGAAACGTCCTCTTCTGCGTCTCCCCATATTAACTGCCATAACTCAGTGCTAGGGAATCCTGGGAATGGTAGTTTATTATGGCACCAGCACTCTCTGGCAGAGGAGGATAAATGTCTCACAAACACAACAGTTCCCATAATTCCTTAGTACTGAGCCAGGGCAGGTTAAGGGGTCTCAAACTGTATTATTTCTACAGTGGGTTTGGAACTACAGATGAGGGTTTTTTTTCATAAATTCAAAAAGTTGTTACTTTATAATTACCATATATATATATATATATACACACACACACACACACACACACATACACACACACACACTCATATGCATATATATATATACATGTGTGCAAACACACACACAGGGTTGGAAAATGGGATCAAGGAGGAGAAGGCAGTCAGTTTAAGTGGGATAGAGACACAAGACAGAAAAGGGGAAAAGAGAACGATCCCAGCGTCAAAAGGCTGCAGACCTAAGAGAGAGGAGAGAGTGAAAGCCAAATAAAGCAAGAGACGTCCCAAGATAGCCAGGGAGAATCCCTTCAGAGAGCACAGAGATCAATGGGGGAGGCTTCTGGCAAAGCGAATTTTGGGAACCCAAGCTCTTTCCAGAGGAACTATGGGATAGGTTTTGCAGGACAGAATCCCCTCTTCATGTCTCCCAAGACAGCCAGGGAGAATCCCTTCAGAAAGCACAGAGATCAATGGGAGAGGCTTCTGGCAAAGCGAATTTTGGGAACCCAAGCTCTTTCCAGAGGAACTATGGGCTCTCCCCACACAGAGGGGAGGTTGCAATCCACCGGGGGAAGCCTTGTAGAAAGACCACAGCGGACAAAGGGGTGAGGGAAGCAACTCCCCCAAGGCCAGCCCCATCGCACTCCGCTCCTCCCATTCATCTAACCCGATTTCAAAGGCTGTCGTTCCTATTTAAATGCTCCGGTTCCTAACTCGAATCAATGGAAAAACGTAGGTCAGACCCTAGTATTTTTTTAACGCGCGTTAAATGACGAAAACTCGATTCAAAATTTTATTCCGCTCTACGATTCAATTTGTAGTGGGGACGATTGCGGGTTGCTCTAGAACCGTTCTAATTTTAATTAATTAATTTAATTTGTTTTATTTATATACCGCTATTCCAAAGATCATAGCGGTGAACAACAAGTAAGCTAATTAGCAAGTAAGCTAATTTGCCCCCAACAGTCTGGGTACTCATTTTAGCAACCTCGTAAGGATGCAAGCCTGAGTCGAGCTTGGGCCCTTTTGCTGGTCTTGAACTCGCAACCTTGTGGTCTTGAGTGAGTGGCTGCAGTACAGGCATTTAACCACTGCGCCACCAGGGCTCCATTTAGGTTCTAGGTTTAAATCGGATCCTAATAGGAACGCCACTCCTTGGATTCGATTTAGAACGCGGGGTTTCACCTAGCGGGAACATCCCCTTGGTAGCCAGGAGTGTTTTTGCACATTTAAAGCTTGTGCACCAACTGTATCTGTTTCTTGAGACATCAGATCTGGCCATGGTGGTGCATGCCTTAGTTACATCCCATTTTGACAACTATAAAGTATTCTATATAAGGATGCCCTTGAACAGTGTTTGGAAACTTCAGCTAGTTTAAAGAGCTGCAGCCAGAGTGTTAACCAAGCCATCTTACAAGGGCCATACTACTCTCTTGTTAAAACAACTCCACTGGGTAACAGTCTGTTTCCAAGTACAACTCAAAGTGCTGGTTATAACCTATAAAGCCCTAGATATCTCAGATCCAGGATATCTGGCAGACTGTGTCTGACATTCTCACATATCAGTGGTGTGTGTGTGTGTGTGTGTGTGTGTCCCTGTTTTCCACTCCACTAAATGCATTTGAGTAAGTAAACTGTAGTCTACAAAAGCTCATGCTGCCAACTTCTTTATTTCAGTTAGTCTCAAAGGTGCTACAAGATCTCTCTACATACTGATCCTACAGACTAACACATCTATATCTTTGAATATAACCCAATTTGCTCAATGCAGAAAACACTATACAAAGAGCAGTTTTAAACATGGAAGAAGGAAGTGTGAAGATAGGAGGAATGAACATCAGCAATCTAAGGTGGGATATAGACCACCATATAGTACGTATTCTATACGTACTAGGGTTAGGAAGGGGTGGTGCTTCCACACACCCCTAACCCTAGTACGTATAGAATACGTACAACATGGCGGCGCCCCTTCCACATGGGGGCTGCCATGTTTACGTACTGGACGCATAGCGCCCAGACGTGTCGCGACACCTATGACGTCGCAAATGCGCCAGCGGCGCCTCGCGACATCATAAAGGCGCTGCAAAAAGAAGCTCCAAAATGGAGCTTCTTTTTTTGCTCCGTGCGGGAGCCGCGCGGTTTGGCTACTGCGGCTCCCTCGCGGAGCAAATGGCGCCGGCGGGAGACCGCAGCAAAGCGGCAGTCTATATCCCACCTAAGATACGCAGATGACACAATACTATTAACAGAAAACAACAAAGTTTTTGAACAATGACTAAGGAATGTTAGGGGCAAAACAGCCAGCCCGAAGCTGTGGCTTGAGGCCACTGCTTTGATTGCTGGGTTGGGGCTGCAGCAACCACAAAATGTTGCTCTTTTGGGGGCTGGAAAAAAAAGCCACCCTTTCCGCCATGGTAGAGGCTTTTCCCTGTTTCTCCATTGTGGCGCATGTGAACGCTGCGCCACTGAAACCCCGTGGTACCATCCACTGTGTGGGCAGCAGTGAAACAGAATGCCAGCTTGGGGGTGGTGTTAGAGTGACCGGCGTGCATATGTCATGCCCCCAAGGCACCAGGAAGCTGGATTTTTATGTTGGTATGCTTTGCTCCTTAAACAAGAAAGTTCAAAGGCAGGCTTAATGATGAACATGGGGAAAAAACCTATGCCCACAAAGGTTTTGATCTAGATTCAATGTAGACAATCAAGAAATAGAAATAGAAATTGTAAAAGATTTCTCATACCATGGACCTGTCATTGACCAGAACAGAGATTGCATTCAATAAACCAGACGATTAGGACTGGGAGAGCAGTTATGAAAGAACTAGATAAAATCCTAAAGTGCAAATATATATGACTGAACACTAAAGTAAGGATAGTCCAAATCATTGTTTTCTCCATCACCATGTACATATGCAAGAGCTGGACAGTGAAGACAGTAGATAGAAAAAAAATAAACTCATTTGAAATGTGGTGCTGAGGATACCGTGGACAGCCAAAAAGGCAAACAAATGGGTCTTAATACAGATTAGGCCTGGGCTCTCCCTAGAAGCCAAGATGATCAAACTGAGGCTGTTGTATTTGGCCACATCATGAGAAGACATGACTTGCTGGAAAATACAACAATGTTAGGCAAAGTGAAGGGTAGCAGAAAGAGAGGAGGGCCACATATTAGATGGATAGATACAGTGGTACCCCGGGATACGAATGCGCCGCCTTACGAAATTTCTGGGTTACGAAAAAAATCCATAGAAAAAAACTGTTCCAGGTTACGAAGGTTATTTCGGGTTACGAAAAATTTTTTGGTGCTTTTCGGCGCTTTTTCGCACGAAATCGTGGCTTTCGCTATTAGCGCCTATGGCTTTTTCGGCTTACGAAGGATTTCGGGTTACGAACGCGGCGGCGGAACGAATTAAATTCGTAACCCGGGGTACCACTGTACAATCAAGGAGGTCACAGCCCTGACCCTACAGGACCTGAGCAGAACAGGTGAGGACAGGGGGGCTTGGAGACATCTCACTAGTGGATCGCCATGAGTCAAAGTTGACTTGCTGACAGTTAAGAAGAAGAAGAGCATCCTTTTTACAAAATGGAAAAATCAAAGTTTGGGTTTTTTAAATGTGTGTGTGTGTGTGTGTGTGTGTGTGCCATGAATGGTTGAATTCATGGATGCAAAATCCATGGATCAGAGGGTTTACTATAGTCCAAAGGATTATTTTCCATGAAGTTGTTTTCCATTCTTATGAACATGAAATTTTCCATGTTTCAGTTTCCTGTCTGATATCTGAAATGATTAAGGCTACAAGATTACCATTTTACTATATAGTCTACAAATATACAGGGATGTTTGATAATGCCTTCAAATACTATCGCTTGTCCATTTGTATAAATTCTAAAAGAACTATGGAATGAATACCAATGGTACAGATGAGAAGGTGACCCTGCATTTGTGAGAGATGTCAAGGTGAAGGTTGCCACTAAATGCCACTCATATGAAGGAAACCAGGATCATATTTCAGATTAGTTCTTTAGCATTCTGTGTTCCATTCGTCACTGGTAGAAAGGGCTGATGATACATAAGATGGCAATGAACAACTTTCACTCCTAATTATAATCTTTAAGGCACCTTTGAATTCACAGAAAATCCAGGTCTACTGTAATAGATGTTATATAAACTGCAGAGCCCATATGCTGTGAAAGCTATATACTAGTTAATGAAATCTTATTATGATAGTATGGCAGACTTATGATAGCTTCAATTTAATTATAATTTTACATTAATATCTGTGTGATGCATTTGGGCTCCCTCAAGTGTTTCATGGGATTTTTTTCCTAAGCAATGCTATTATGCTAATACTTTCTAATCCAGATGAATAGGGCCTTGTCTGTGATTTGGAGGCTAATTATATAACATTATATCACACTTAAGGAAATCAAATACATTTTATTTCTTTATAGTTGGTATATAAGCATTTTTTTTTCTTTTGAGTGGGGAGCCTTTGAATATTTCATCTTTTTCCCCATTTTTGGACCCAAGTAATTACGTTATGTAAATACTCTCTAATCCAGATCAATGGGTTTTTGTGTGTCATTTGAAGGCTAGTAAAATAGCTTTTCCATTAAAATATCTGTTCCAGTTGTATCACAGTGGGTGCTCTGGAGTCTAGGGGGAAATGGTGGTAGATATGATTAAAATTAGAAAAATATTTTTGGAAATGTTTATTATAACTTTTCAAAATCAAATTTCCTAATTGCCATGTGATTTCTGATTTAGATGAAATACAGCAAAAACAACAGGTAACAATTGTCAAGAATTTTCATCCTAATCCACATCAGATGAATATTCATGTGGAATTTATTCCTGCAGGTTCAGGATAGAAATAAAATACACCAAAGCTTAAATTAGGAAAAACTGGGTGTTTCATTGTAGAAAAGGATCTCCTTTAAAATACAATTGATGTCCAGTCATCTAACCATGAGCTTGTCTTACTGTGCATGTTGCCAGTTGCTTTTGCAAGGCTCATTACACAGATAGACAACTCTAATGAAATTGCATTTGTGTAGGGAAACATTGTAACAAAATGGAATGTGACAATGACAAAAAAGCCAGATAAAAGAAGCAAAAAGGACAATGACCAGAATTCTATATCACAATCTACAAATTGTAGGTTTACACATACTAAACTATTTAGCACTATGTAACTGTCCTAGTGAACTGTAAAGAGGCATATCAGGGCAACAGCAAGATAATCCCAATAGAGTTTATGGATTTTTGAGCAATCAGAAATCTGACTATGTAATAAACTGTGGCTATAGTTATTAGTAATTTTAGTAGAATTGTTTAGTTGGATCTGTAATGGTAGAATTATACTTTTTCTCTTTTTTAATCTTTCTTTTCTTTACAGCATGAGGTGGGTAGGTGGGCACAAAACACTACTGTGTATTCATTGTATGTTTTGTGCAGCCTGAGGATCTGGATAGGATCCTTGGAGAATTGAGGACCACCGTGTGCATACTGGATCCTTGCTCTTCCTGGCTTCTGAAACGAGATAGAGGGGGACTGGCTGAGTGGTTAAAGGGAATGGTGAATGCTTCACTGCAGCAAGGCAAATTTCCATCCTACCTAAAGGAAGCTGTGGTGAAGCCGTTGCTGAATAAGACCTCCATGGATCCCGTCATCCTTGATAACTATTGATCAGTCTCTAATATTCCATCTTTGGGCAAGGTTCTGGAGAGAGTGGTGGCCTCCCAGCTCCAGGGATTTCTGGCTGAGACAGATTATCTAGATCCATTTCAATCTGGCTTCAGGCCTGACTATAGCACAGAGATGGCTTTGGTCATCATGGTGGATGATATTTGCAGGAAACTGGACAGGGGAAGTATGTTCCTGTTGGTCCTGTTAGATCTCTCAGTGGCTTTCTATACCATTGACCATGGTATCCTTCTGAGCCACCTTTCTGGAATGGGGCATGGGAGCACTGTTATGCAGTGGTTTCATTCTTTCTTGGAGGGGCAGGCCCAGAGGGTGGTGTTGGGGGACTCCTGTTTGACTCTTTGGCTGCTGGCCTGTGAGGTGCCGCAGGGTTCGTTGTTGTTCCCTGTGTTATTTAACATTTACATGAAACCGCTTGGAGAGGTCATCCGGAGTTTTGGGATGCGGTGTCATCTGTATACGGATGACACCTAACTCAGTATCTCTTTTCCACCTGACTCTGTGCTGAACCAGTGTCTGCTGTCAGTAATGGACTGGATAAAGGCAAACAAATTGAAGCTTAATCCAGACAAGACAGAAGTGCTCCTGGTTAGTCATAAGGTAGATCAGGGAATTGGTGTTGTGCCTGAGCTGGATAAATTACACTTCCCCCTGAAATCTCAGTCTCTCAGCTTGGGTGGGCTCCTGGACTCCACTGTGAGCCTGGATGCCCAAGTTTCAGAAGTTGCCAGGAGTGCATTTGCACAATTAAAACTTATGCCCCAGCTGCGCCCATTCCTTGAGATGTAAGATCTGGCTACAGTGACACATGTTTTTGTTACATCCCATTTGGACTACTGTAACATGCTCTACATGGTGCTACTTTTGGAAACTGTTCAGAAACTTCAGTGGGTCCAAAATGTCGCAGCTAGAATGCTGACCGAAGCTGGCTGAAACAGCTTCACTGGCTACCATGCTGCTTTGCACAAGGGCCAGCCAAGCTAATATTGCATTGGCCCCACTGGCCCATCCCCCTCAGTGCTGCTGCTGTACTGCTACCACTGCTGCAGCCTTGTGGGACAAACAGCTCCTTACAAGAGCCGGGCCATCACTGTAATTTCCTAGCTAAATTTCAGAATGGGGCTCTCCACATGTGATCAACAATGGTCACTCTACTCCCTCCTTATGGGTGGCACAGGTGCCCCGTTCTGCCCTCAGCAGAAGCACCAGTGCAACAGGCAAACTATACACGAAGCTCCTGCTCATGAGCAAGCTCATCATGGGGAAGGAGTGTGTGTGTGGACAACTGGACTGGGTTGAATTGGGCCCAATCCAGCTGTGCATACGCACAACAAAACACCAGAGTTTTCTTGCTTTTGCTTATGTTTGGAGCAAAGTTGTGCTAAGGACCTGTAAACATGGTATCTCCCCAAAAGAAAATGTACATCTTGACTGCCAGTATTGACTTCAGGATGAATATGACATTTTTCACCAGTGTAGACAAGTCCAACATTTGCATAGATGTAGCTGCTTAGTTTTTGAAATTATCCTATGTGTGATTTCAATTATCATTTTTAACTGAGAAAACATCCATAGAGTAAAGCTGTAAAGAATAGACTGAAAGAATCACATTTGGTGGAATTCTTAAATGTAGATATGTAGAAAAACAGTATTCTTGGAAATGCCAGGTCTCTTAAATATTTCAAAATCAACTTTCCCAGTTGGCAGCCGATTTCTGATTAATATGAATTCTAGATTGATTTATAAAGCAATTATCCAGTCACAAAACAGTATCACACATGTGAAAGGGTTCTAGTTATTAATACTGTGTTGTTAATATACCACTGGAGTTGGTAATAATGAAGGAATGGCAAGTAAAGAAAATTTAAGCCGAATGCTTGCAAAAACAAAACAAAAGCCGAAAACATATTTGAAAGGTGTTAAAGTATTAATGGCCCTCAAAGCATAAAATATGTGAGCTTTATTTTGTTGTTATGCACATTTTATAGACCATTAAAGGGAGTATAAAACAGAACAAATAAAGATGATAGCTACTGCAATATAGCACTGATAGAGAATTTTACCTGATCCTGGCTGAGAAAAACTGAAGTGACTCTCAGCTCAATGTTTAGTTCTCAAATGTGTACATTAACTATACACTTTTTTTAAAAAAATTACAAGTTTAATATATTTTAACAAAATAGCTTATTTGGCACAAATATTCTTTCAATAAAATAAATATTGGCATTCCAACACTTAATTATTGTACTTTCCCACTCATTTATTATTTTTATTATGCAAAAATAAAAACAAAAACAGATAAAATACAAGTGGTACAGTGAGTGGCATCCATACACATATGAATATCATTTTTCAGGGTGCTGTGGGAGTTGGAGGGTGCTGTGGGAGTAGGTATTCTCTTCCTTTCTCCAGAACACCCAGCATTCTGCCCCCAAGCCGGCAGGCAGCTGCCTGGCTATTTACATTGTGGCAGCTTTTCTGTGCTCCGGCAGCGCAACATTTAGACAGCTTGCACCACAGGAGCACCAAAAAGTCATGGCGGTGATGGAAAGGGCATCTTTTTTCCAACACAAAAAGGAGTGGCATTTTGCAGTTTATTTTTGTGCTGGAAAAACACCAGATCGGGGCCACAGTGTGTGGTTATTGTGGCCCCATTCCAGTGATCAAAGGGGCGTCATCAAGTTGGCCCTTTAGGGCTGTCTCTTTTGGTCCTCAGTTTGGTTTGTCATATGTTCAAATGTTGAAAAAGTTACAAGACCTAATCCATAAAATACTACTATTTCTCTTAGCAATGTTGCAGCATGCAGCCAGAATCCTGTATTTGACTTTTGTATCCATAAACATCACAGTTACAATGCTATATAGAGAATCCTGGCCTGATTCCCCACCTCCACCCTGCTCAGTCCCCATTTACTGGGCAACAGCTACTGCAATCAATGAGGTTTGAACCCTTGTCACTTGGGAAGCAGCTCTCTGATGTTTCCACCTCATTTTTTGTGATGGGCAGAATCAGGTTTCCTGTCACATATCCCCCTCCCAAGCACAGCTAATGTCATTAGCCCCAGGAGTTCCCAAATTGTGACAATTCTCATCAGTCCAGGATTCTTCTCATCAGAATTTCCCAGCACTCAAAAAACAAACAAAAATGTTTTGACTATATTCTGAACTTTTTAAAAATATTCTATCTGTCCCTACACTATACTACTAGAAGAAAATAGCAAAGACTTGGAACAACTACTGAAGATAGTCAAGAACAAAAGTCCAAGGGCAGGTTTACAGTGAGAAAACAAAAATAATGAGCACAGATTATTTACATAACTTTAAAGTAGGCAATGGAGACATTGAGATAGTGAAAGATTTCCTATACCTTGGCTTGGTCATTAATCAGAACAGAGACTGCAGTCAAGAAACTGAATGAAGACTACAGCTTGGAACCACAGCTATGAAGGAACTAGACAAGATCCCCAAGTGTAAAAATACATCACTGAATACTTGAGTCAAGACTGTCCATGCCATTTTCTTTGTAATTATAGGTATAGCTGTGAAAACTTGACAGTGAAGAAGTCTGATGGGAATGGAGTCAATTCATTTGATGCTGGAGAAGAGTTCTGAAAATACTCTGGACTTCCAAAATGACAAAAACAAACAAAAACAGCTTCATTTCTATACCTCTTCATACTGAACTAACAGTGTCTAAGCAGTTTAGAACTGTAAGCTGGTTATCCCCAACCTCGGAAGGATGCAAGCCTGAGTCAAGCTTGAGCTCTTTTGCTGGTACTGAACTCGCAACCTTATGGTTTTGACTGAGTGGCTGCAGTACATACATTTAACCACTGCGGCACCAGGGCTCTTACCCACCAGGGTTCATGGAGCAAATCATACCTGAGCTCTCCCTGGAAAGTTGACTGCCATCCTTTGGACACATCATGAGAGGACATGACTCACTAGAAAAGACAATAATGCTTGGTAATGGAGAAGGCAGCAGGAAAAGAAGACAACTTTACAGATTGATATACTCAGTCAAGGAAGCCACGGCCCTGAGTGTGCAAGACCTGAGTGGGGGTGTTGATGATAGGGTAACTTGAAAGACTTATGGTAACCCATTCATAGGGGTGCCATAAGTCAAAGTCCACTTGACAGCAATTACTAAAAACAATGCAATCATGCATAGGACTGTGGGAATAAATCTATTTCCAGTTCATGTAACTTCTTTTTCTGTTCCACCAGAAGTCCATTAGATATGGTCATGCTGGCTCATAGATTTAGAGAGCTATCAACCAAAATGTTACAATTTCAAGCTCTGCTTAGACTGAATTCTATCTGCCATGTAGTCTAGTTGTCCCATACCACTGTTGCAGTCAATCCTATTCTAGGTTATATTACAGACTTCAAAGATGCTATCCAGGTTGTTGGCCATTATCCTAAAAATACATTCTAAACCTAAAAGATCTTTAACATTCAGCCTAAAATCCAGAGAAGAATCAATCTCACTGATGTGGGAGACACCAGCATACATTGTACATCTGTATATCACACTCAGACTGAGGTGACCAGTTTCGCCTATATCTGTACATAGAACTTTCTTTGTTGAATGCCTTGCATTGCCTTTCTATACCTAAGTCAGCTTGCTAGAACCAGAAGGTCAACCACTCATAGTCTTTTGTTTGCCAGTTCCATCAACTGAAGTGGAACAGATACTGTTCAATGCACTACCAGAAAATGTTATGGGAACATAACTTGTTTTATCATCTATATTTTGTTGTAGTAGTAATAGCACACAATAGCAATATCTTATAGGTGTTGATCATTAACATTTAGTTATTTCCAATATCTTTTGTCAGGCATGACATTTTCCTCTATTTTGTGCACAATACAAATAGCAATGGACCTCCTGGTATCTTAATACTCCTATGCATCGCAGTAAGTGACAAGGTAAAACCACTTCAGGCATTTGACCTGTATTTTATTCTGTGCTACACACAATATTACAGCCATAGTTCAATAGTCTACAGCTCATTCATGAAATTTTGAGGCCCACTGAACAATATCGAGCTTTCCAGTGTAGCATAATTACAGAAGCACCTGCACTAAATAGTTTTTGTCTCAATCCACTGTGAACATGCGTAGTGTTCAACAGCCCTGAAAATTTCTCATTTCTTACCTGTGGAGAGGGGTTTTGATGCTTGCATGTTGGGACACTGATATGAGACTCCTCTAAAGACAGTTATCCTGTCAGCAGACCAAGTTGCATATTGGCTTTACAGTTATTCTTTCATTCTGTTTAGTGCTTTTAAAAATATGGCCTGTTGTAGGATGGCAAGGAGGGACTGAAGTTCAACAGGGGCAACTATGTGGTGGTGTAGCTACAGAGGGGTCAAAATGAGAGTTTTGTCCTTCCAAATAAAAATTCTGCCTCTCAAATGAAATTTTCTTTCAGTCCCCAAATGTCTACCTGTGCAGAGAGTGAGACACTGAAATTTGTTCACACTTAGAAAGTTTATATTTGCTATGTTTGCATTCCTTTGGTAACTTTGCCTGCCCCTTTCCTTTGAGTGCCTAAAATGTATTTCTAAATATGCAAGTTACGTTTTAAATTATTGAAGTGCTAAAAATTGGAGAATTGAAGGAAAATATCATACCACACCGGGGGGAGGGGGCAAAATTATGGGAGACAGTGCATCATTTAATGCGCGCACGCACACACATACACACGGTTGCTTCATCTTTGACATTCAGGTTTCAAAGCAATGCACAAGGGTTTTCAATGCTTAAAAGTATCACAATCACTTTCTTCCTTGGCCTTACTTAAATTGCATTTCTCATAGGTCAGTTTCTGATAATATGAAATTTTACTTTAGCAAGTCCTTTATAATGGTAGTTTGCAATATGAAGATAAAATCAGAAAATCCACTTTTCTTTGTTTCAAGGCATGTTGTTATTGTTAGCTGCCCTCAAGTTGATCCCAATTCATGGTGAATATGTGGATTAGACATCTCATGGTAACATGTTGGTAAGCTGTGTCTTACCAGAAGGAGACAATGTCATGGTTATGAGAAGGATCATGCTCATTTTGTTCCCAAAAAGCTGCCACCATCTTTACCTTGTCGTATTACCAAGGTGCAGACATATAGCTTGTGAAACACAGGGAGGAGATCTCAATTAAGCATGTCTTTCTACTAGTATTAGAATGGATGCTGCCTGCCATAGTATTGGCCAGAGGTCCATCCTGTTATTTCCATAGAGAAGAAGGAAGTTTGAGAGATCTCAAACTGCTGCCTTGTTAAACACTTTTGAAACAAGCTCAATATCTGGCCCTTGGAGCAGGAAAAGGGGGACACAGCAATGGACCTGTTTGAGAAGTGGTCCCATAAACCTTTTTCTGGATAGCTTGGGCAACCCTACATTGATGATTTTGAAACAATCATTCCCTTAGTATAATCAGTGTCATAGGCTGTTGGAGGAAAATCACATACACTACCCTAAAGTCCTGAGGTCACAGTGTTGTTGTGTGCCTTCAAGTCATTTTTGACTTATGACAACCCTAAGGTGAACCCATCACAGGGTTTTCTTCACAGAATTTGTTCAGAGGGCAGTTGCCTTGACCTTCATTTAAGGTTGAGAGAGTGTGACTTGTCCAAAGTCATCCAGTGAGTTCCCATGGCTGAGCAGGAATTCAAACCCTGGTCTTCTGAGTTGCAGTTCAAGCTCAAACCACTGCACCATATTCGCTCTCATCACACATATATTACCCATAGAATTTCCATATTATGATAAAAATCTGAAATTCTCTACATTCACTATTTAAAACAAATTACCCTCCCACAAAAATAGCTTATGGAGTAGAATCATAGAGTCATGGAGATACAAGGAGCACCATAGCTCATCAAGGCCACACACACATGCACACACCCATCAAAGCAGGAACTCCAGCTATAGTGTTCCAGTCAGGTAGCTGTCTAGCACCTTTTATGAAGACTTCCACAGAAAGAGACCCCGCCATCACTGTAGGTAATTGGTTCTATTTCTGAACCATTATTACCATGAAAAAGCTCTTTCTAATGTTCAATTGAAGTGTATCCTCTTCTAATTTAAAACCATTAGACATGGTCCTACCCTCTAGGGTGGCAGAGAATCAACTGCCCCCATCTTCTCTGTGGTAGCCCTTGAGCTATTTAAAATAACCATGTTACTTCTCAGTCTCCTCTTTAGCAGATAGAAGATGTCCAGCTCCCTCAGCCTTTCATTGTATATTTCGCTATCCATACTTCTTATCATGCTCGTTGGCCTTCTCTGAACCTGCTCCAACTTGCCTATGTCCTTAAAATGAGACACACAGAACTGAATACAGTATTCCAGATGAAGCCCGACTAGTACAGAATATAATGGGATTATTAGCACATATGCCTTGAAAACTATGGTTTTATTAATAATGCAGGCTAAAATAGTAGTTACCTTTGAACAAAGAGGATTTCTATGACCCACAGACAACAGCTTCAAAGTGAAATACCTAAATCTTACCAGATGTAAATTGTAGATCCATAATACATAGAAAAACCTTCAGTATGGCAACTCAGCAGTTTCATTATATGCATTTTCAATAGTTTGTGGAATTCTATGGCTCTATTCCATTCTAGAATATGGTATAATAATAATAATAATAATAATAATAATAATAATAATAATAATAATAATA